>NC_079545.1:20111259-20414289 GCF_015846415.1 Triplophysa dalaica
AATGTTCGGTTACCAACATCAACCAACAGGTTTGAAATGGGGCGAGTACATTTTTTATTATTCTGTTGAGTAGATATTTTGTAACCTTTAAATATTTTAAAGACCTTTAAGTGTGCTTGCATGAGACTTGCATGACACACTCAAAAACAATAGCAAGACAATAACATTACAGTGTAAAAATATATTTAAAATGTCGAGAGTATGAAAAGATAATTGTCCAGAGTATATATTCTGTGAATATACATATTTACTGATGTGCAAGGGCTAATGTAAAATAACTTGCATACGAGTTTTTCATTGATGTCATACAATTTTATAAAAGAAAGACTTTGTTATAGTTCATGCAAAAATGAAAATTCTGTCATGATTTACTCTCACCTTCTTGTCATTTCAAACCTCTATGACTTTCTATCACAGAACACAAAAAAAGTCATTTTGATGTAATTTGGTAATCAAACAGCACTGGCCCCCATTTACTTCTATTGGTTAAACACAAAACCAATGCAAGTGAATGGGGGCCAGTAACAACATTCATTCATTCTGTGTCCTGCGGAAGTAAGGAAGTCACACAGGTTTGAAATGACAAGAGGGTGTGTAAATAATGACAGAATTTGAATTTTTGGGTGAACTCTCACATTAACCCTTACGAAAATTAACCATGTTTTTGGGGTGCATTGATTTCTTTTTTTTACGACAGTAGCCATCGTTTACTATGGTTTTTACAAAACACTCGGTTTTCAAAATCATGGTTATTTTGTGATCAATTATTACGATTATTACGACGGCATTTTAGTACTTAACCCTAAGTCCAAGATTTCGATAATAAAGTCGAAATGTTACGAGAATAAAGTCGAAATGTTACGAGAATAAAGTCGGAATGTTACGAGAAAAAAGTCGGAATGTTATGAGAATAAAGTCGAAATGTTTCGAGAATAAAGTCGAAATGTTTCGAGAATAAAGTCGGAATGTTATGAGAATAAAGTCGAAATTTTTCGAGATTAAAGTCGAAATGTTTCGAGAATAAAGTCGAAATGTTACGAGAAAAAGTCGAAATGTTACGAGAATAAAGACGAAATGTTACGAGAATAAAGTCGAAATGTTACGAGAATAAAGTCGAAATGTTTCGAGAATAAAGTCGAAATGTTTCGAGAATAAAGTCGGAATGTTATGAGAATAAAGTCGAAATTTTTCGAGATTAAAGTCGAAATGTTTCGAGAATAAAGTCGAAATGTTACGAGAAAAAGTCGAAATGTTACGAGAATAAAGACGAAATGTTACGAGAATAAAGTCGAAATGTTACGAGAATAAAGTCGGAATGTTACGAGAAAAAAGTCGGAATGTTATGAGAATAAAGTCGAAATGTTTCGAGAATAAAGTCGAAATGTTTCGAGAAAAAAGTCGGAATGTTATGAGAATAAAGTCGAAATTTTTCGAGATTAAAGTCGAAATGTTTCGAGAATAAAGTCGAAATGTTACGAGAAAAAGTCGAAATGTTACGAGAATAAAGACGAAATGTTACGAGAATAAAGTCGAAATGTTACGAGAATAAAGTCGAAATGTTTCGAGAATAAAGTCGAAATGTTTCGAGAATAAAGTCGGAATGTTATGAGAATAAAGTCGAAATTTTTCGAGATTAAAGTCGAAATGTTTCGAGAATAAAGTCGAAATGTTACGAGAAAAAGTCGAAATGTTACGAGAATAAAGACGAAATGTTACGAGAATAAAGTCGAAATGTTACGAGAATAAAGTCGAAATGTTACGAGAATAAACTTGTCGTAATTTTGTTTACGTGAATGTTGTAGTTTAAGAGTTTAAGTTATGTAGAAGCTCGTCATCTGAACCAGTGAGTTAGTTCTTCTACGGAAGGCCTTGCAAACACCAGCAGTCATGTTTAAAACCTCTTTAGTTCACATTTGTAAATTTTTATAAATCCTTAAGGATTGTGGCTTTTATACGCTTGATGAGACCAGATGTTTGTACATTAGGTACTCAAGCAGTGTTTTAATATTTCAATGTTTTTATTCTACTTCAATATTTCGATGTTTGCTTCAGTTTATCATATGAATCCATATGCCACATCCATTGATTCTAGCAATTCTGTGATTTTTCTCAAAATATTAAGAGTTTATTCTCGTAACATCTCGACATTGTTCTCGAAATCTTGGATTTTCTTTTTTTTTTACGTGGCACTAAAACGCCGTCGTAGATTATAAACCATAAATTATTATTGTTACTTTAGACTTCTGATTCAGAGTTTTCTGATTGTAAAGAAGGAGAGAGAAGGACTCAGCTGACCAGCGCGAGACGGATCACGTGACAGCGGTTAAAAGTGAGGAAGTCATTCATCCGCAGCTCTGGAGTAAACACGGGGCGTGTCTCAAAACCTAGTGACATACCTACTGTAGACAGCATTTTTGTCCTGGGATATTTTTACTCTGTATGCCACCGTGTGCCAAATGCTGTCTAGGTAGACAGCTCACTAGATTTGGAAACACATCCACTGCATCCGAAGGGGATTACCGAAGTGACTCCTGTCAACTAAATAACATTCATTGACTGTAGTTCTCTGTCATCTCACCAATTTTCTCCCCTTGCAGCGATACAATATGTGTATTTTACAATCTGTACTTTGATCACGAGATTCGGGCGGTGGAAACGTATCTGAGTCGCGTTGGGGTTTGTTATCGCATCATTAATGTGTTACTGTTCCGGTGGGGAAAAATGATATCGTTCGAGGAAGCTAAAGCAACGTTGGAAAGTGTAGGACAGAGTCATGCGTTACAGTTTTGGGCCGAACTATCTGAAGATGAGAGGAGTGCGCTACTGGAGGAAATAGCTCAGCTCGAGCCCAAAGAGTTACTCGAGCACTGCCGAGCTGCTGTAGCGGCTGCGAGCCGACACTCGACTGCTGATGTTCGGCTTGACGCGCGGATGGAGCCCGTTGCTACAGAGTTCATTGGAAGTGTGCGTAAAAGTGACAAAGAAACACTGCAGATGTGGAATGACGAAGGTAAAGCGGCAACAAATGATTTTTGTACGTTGTCTAAAAGTAAAAAGTACTTTTTATTTTATTTTCAGGGTTGTTGCAGATTTCACAGAACCGGGTGGCTGTTTTGCTGTTAGCTGGTGGTCAGGGGACGAGACTTGGGGTGTCATATCCCAAAGGAATGTACAATGTTGGGCTTCCTAGTGGAAAAACAATGTACCAGATCCAGGCTGAGCATATTCAGAAGGTGCAAGAGCTGGCCAATGAGAAGCATGGTTGTTTGTGTACAGTTCCCTGGTGGGTCTTTTCATTTGCAGTTTCTTCATGAACAACTTATACGTTACAAAAAGAAAAAGACAGAAAAACACACACACATTCTCTTAATGTTTTCATGATGTGACAGGTACATAATGACCAGCGAGTTCACCCTGGGACCCACGGAGAAGTTCTTTAAAGATTATGCCTACTTTGGTCTTTGTCCGTCCAACGTGGTCATGTTTGAGCAGAGGATGATCCCAGCCATAGGTTTTGATGGGAAGATCATTCTGGAGAAGAAAAACAAAATAGCAATGGCACCAGGTTAGAAGTTATTAGGCTAGAAGTTTAGACAGAATTAAATGAATAGTAGTTTGCCCAAATATGAAAACTGTGTCATCATTTACTTTTGTCACTTCAAGCCTATATGACTGCTTCTTTAACAAAACACAAAAGACGATATTTTAAAGAATGTTTTTTACCGCCACCCATTTACTTGGATTGGTTTTGCGTCCATACAATAGAAGTGAATGGGTGCCGCAGCTGTTCGGTTACCAAATTTCTTCAAAATATCTTCTTTTGTGTTCTGCAGGAGGAAGAAAGTCATGCCGTCATAACATATGACGTAAGCAACAATAAGAGGACTATACTAACTGTCCAACTTATAACAAACCGATCAAAAAGGGAAGGGCAACATTTTAGAAGCTGTTTCACTCAGATATACGTCACGATATGGAAAAGAAGTCAATCACAACTTCCGTTTCATGGTGACTTTAAGTAGGGCTGTCGCGATTCATCGCATCCAGAATAAAACATGCAAATATTAAAGAAAAAATTGAAAATATAAACATTTACATATCATTTTAATTGTTAGTAAATATAAATAAATACATCTAAAAATGTCCTAAATATATATACATGTATGTTTGTGTTTATGTTTATGAATACAAAATTATTATGCACAGCACACAGACACATATTATGTAAACACAAACTTTTATTCTGGATGCGATTAATGGCGATTAATCATTTGACTGCCCCAATTTTAAGTAGCATAATAAGACTGACTTATTCTTCATGGGTTCTTCAGATGGAAATGGTGGCCTCTATCGCGCTCTAGTGGACAACAAGGTTCTAGAGGACATGGAGAGAAGGGGTGTGGAGTATCTTCATGTGTACTGTGTGGACAACATCTTGGTGAAGCTGGCAGACCCGTTCTTTATAGGCTTCTGTGTAAATAAAGGAGCAGACTGTGGTGCCAAGGTGAAACAACGGCCTCATCTTTATTTAAGCCAGTATTTTTAGGTCACTCAAAAGCTTATCCATATCCAAAGTTTTACATCGAATAATACAGAAGAGTTCATCCTTGACATATGGATTATATAAAATGTTGTGTCTAGATTGAGTCGCTTTTTTTTTTTTTTCTTATCAGGTGGTGAATAAGGCTTATCCTGCAGAGCCTGTTGGAGTGGTGTGTCGTGTGGATGGTCTGTATCAGGTAATAGAGTACAGTGAGATCCAACCAGAGACTGCAGAGCTGCGAGACCCAGGAGGAGAGCTTCTGTTCAGTGCTGGAAACATCTGTAACCACTTCTTCACCAGACGCTTCTTACAGGAAGTAACAACGTATGTCAGCAACATACTTTTTACATTATACATAATATAGTACGTCGGCATTTTCTTAGTGAGTAAGGGCTGCTTTCTGTTAAATTGTTGTATTCATGTATTATCAATTACTTTTAGCACACAGGACCTTTACAATAATACTTTTTTTCTCTTAGAAATTATGAGGGGCAGCTAAAGCAGCATGTGGCTATTAAGAAAGTGCCATTTGTGGATGGAGAGGGTAACCTGGTGAAACCCACCAAGCCCAACGGCATCAAAATGGAGAAATTCGTCTTTGACGTCTTTCCGTTCTCAAAGTGAATTTTACAGCCATTCTCATTTCAGTGCAGAGACAAATTTGGGTATTGCCAATGCTCTTACTGCTCTTATCTTTTCATGCAGGAAATTTGTTGCATTTGAGGTGTTGAGAGAGGATGAATTTTCACCCCTGAAAAATGCTGATGGGGCACCTCTGGACACACCAACTACAGCCCGCCGGTCCCTGTTATCACAACACTACCGCTGGGTTTTGGCAGCTGGTGGGAACTTTACGGATGAGCAGGATAAATCCATCACCTCAAAACACAGGTAGTGAAACACTGTTAAAAGTCAGATGGGATATGTTGCCTATTTCACAACAATCGCAAAATTTCTAGTTCACTATCCACAATAACTCGAGAAATGTCTAATATTCTTTAGATTATGAATCTAATACTTTTTGACTGGTTAGTCTCAGAAGAAGATATCCTACCATCTAGAAAATTATATGTTGTGAGGAAGTTCTTATGAATGGAGAACAGGGCAGAGTTTGTGCTGACTGACTTGTATTTTTGTTTTTATCAGTATGGCACAGAATGAAGAACCCCCAGCAATCTGTGAAATCTCTCCTCTGGTATCATACTGTGGTGAGGTAAGCAGTCGACAGGCCAAAAATATTCAGAGTGCTTGCTTCTTACTGAGCTTGATGATTAGAAAAAAACTGGTTTGCTCAGTAATATCAAAGTTTTGGGGAGAATCATGCATAGAGAAATTGATTTAACAAAATAAGGCACAACTGTCCCCAAAACAGTTGGGACACTTTAAAATGATAATAAGTTGTTCCTGCTTCTGGAGACCTCTCTCTCTCTCTCTATCTCTCTCTCTCTCTTGTTCTCTCTCTCTCTGACCATCTCTTGCTGTCCTTTGTCGTACCCTTACTGAGACATGGGGATATACTGTCACTCTTGCGTGTTTTACAGGGTCTGGAGAAGCTGCTGAAACAGAAAAACCTGAAGTCTCCCTTTTATCTTGATGTGAATGAAGCCAAGAATCTTTTGCAGACTACGTAGTGTTTCACATTATCAAGTTATGCTCCGGCATGTTGAAGGAAGTCAAAGGGATGTTTACAAATCTGTTGTTAATCCATCAAAAAACACACCAAAAATCTTTTTCATATCTGAATTACTGTAACTTGTAATGCAAGAAATGACTTGTACCAGCGTGGACTATAACACATGTACAATAAATCACTTTTTACTTTGTTTTGATTTCTACACTTTTTATACACATCCTTAATTTAAGCACAATAAAATCAAATATCCGCTTAAAGTTGGAAGAATGTGTTGTGTTTACAGTGTTTAGCCTTACGTTCCAGAGGAGAGGTCACGTGACCACAGCTGACCAATAGGAAACGTGACATGCATCCTACTCCCGTCTAAGTAACCAACGAACGGAATCAACAAGCTTATTATTAGAGCGCAAGAAACGCCGCTTGTAAGACTTGCATAACACTGCTATGCACTGGATGTGCAGCTTACAAATGTGCATTTTAGGCTAAAAAATAAAATTTCGTCAAAATGGTTCTTGTTGTGGAATTTGCGGTAGGATGCGTATCACTGACAGGTGGAATGTAACGGGGTTCCTATGAGCTGGCTAACCTGGCTAACGTTAGCTGCCTATAGAAATGCGCCAGCGTGAGAATAACATGCATTCGGGCAAACAGCAGATGCGCGCTTAGATGCTTATTGAAGTATGCAAGGATGTTTAAAAATGTGTTCGGATCAGGATTTCTGGTGAGGACAGTTCATGTCATCTTGACATGGGTCATAACGTTGATTCTCTTCCTTCACGACACCGGTAAGTGCTCACATCACTTCCTGATCAGATCTGACGTAGACGTGTTATTGTATAGCGAGAGAGTAGCTGTAATGTACATGATGCTGCTTCCCACCTGTATCATAACTGAGTGCTTTAATTTCAGTCCTACACCCACAGATTTGACCAGCTTTATAACTATTTTAATCTGGTGCACACTCTTTTCTATTTGTGTTTACTATAGTCTGTTATTCTTTACTATATATGCTCTGTTATACTTTATTCCATTTTACTTTATTGTCTTATATTGCTTCCGCAGACCTCCGCAAACAGGAGGAGACGGGGGAGCTCACACTGCCAGTTCTGTTTGTCCTGCTGGTCCTGGTGTCAGTGTTGCTGTACTTTGCAGTTTCACTCATGGATCCTGGTTTTGTCCTGTCTGATGACTGTGATTTGCAGGTCAGTTCATAGACATCCATGTCATGCGATCTAAAGGGACATCATTTATTTGCCCTTTTGTCTTTCAAAACCTGTATGTGACTCTTCGGTCTGTGGAACAGAAAAGAAGATTTTGAGATGTATCGGTGGTTTTGCGTGCATATAATGGAAGTCAATGGGGCCCCAATGTTGTTTGGTTACCAACATCCTTCAAAGTATCTTTTTTTCTGTTCCACTTGAGAAAGAAAGTCCTACAGGTTTAAAAATGACATGAAATGATGATAGATTTTTATTTAAAAGATGGCCTCTATAAAGACTAAACAGACTCAAAATGCTGTATTTCAGTTCACACTTGGCATCACAGAGGAGACACAGGACATGATTCCTCAGGCCACTAAATCCTTACGACTGCGGCGCTGTGGACACTGCCTTGTACAGGTGCGTCATTTCTAATATGGTTGGGATGCAAATGTATCATACATTTGTAAGAATAAACTTGAATTTATTAAATATGTTGATTGTTCTAGCAACCCATGAGATCTAAACACTGCCAGACCTGCCAGCACTGCGTGCGGCGTTATGATCATCACTGTCCCTGGATAGAGAACTGCGTTGGGGAGAGAAACCACCGCTGGTTTGTGCTTTATCTGGCTGTCCAGCTTGTGGTCTTATTGTGGGGATTGCACATGGCCTTGTAAGTAAAGTTATATATTATGACTTGCTTGGCAAGACTCATTAAGTATCAGCTTAAAGGGATAGTTCACCCAAAAAGAAAAAAATATGTCATCATTTATTTACCCTTAAATTTCTCAGTGGTTATATACAACGGAAGTCAATGGAGTCCAATGTTGTTTGGTAAGCAACGTTCTTTAAAATATCTTTAAACGGATTCACTTCTCACATACAGGTCAGGCTTTAGTCATAGCCCCACCTGGCAGCTATGGTTAAGGTCCAATGGTGTGCTTCTGGGAGCAGCAGCGGTAGTGGCCGTGCTGTCTTTGACCGTGCTTCTCCTCCTGGGGTCTCACCTGTACCTGGTATCTCTAAATACCACCACGTGGGAGTTCATGTCTCGTCACAGGATCTCTTACCTCAAGAATTGTGGCACAGACGAGAACCCTTTTGACCGCGGGACCCTGCGCAACCTGTGGGACTTCTTCTGCGTGTGGGAACCTGTGGTTTGGGAGCATGTGTATTTCAAGCAAGGCAATGAATCCATTTAAAACACAATTCTACCTGGAAGTCATAGCTACAGTAACAGGTAACTTGTTCAGTGGTTTGGTGGAAACTGAATTTGCCGTTCTCCTTTAAGTTCCATTTTGAAAGTGATTTATTCTTCCAGTGCATGAACTTTGTAGTTGCAGTGTGTGATCATTATTTTGTTAGGTACGTTGGAATGATGAGCGTTTTTATAACCTGTGTTTTAATGTGGCTACTTTGCCCTGATACAGTACTACTTTGAAAGTTTGTCTGTGCTGATTTTGCACATTTTAATAGCAAAAGAAGAACAAAAAGCACAAGATCACAGCAGCGTTTTAGAGCTGTAATGTGGTTTATTATTAATGCAATACGATGAGATGACTTTAGCCAGTCGTTTTATAGAATTTTGCTGCTCCATTTGATTATATTTTATTTACAAAGTTTTTCTCACTCATTAATGTTACAGTAAAGCTGTTGGACAAAATGAATATCAATATATAGCTGGTTAGCATACCACTTTTATGATGCCTAACATGACATGAGCAGATGGTGTCATACTTGTTACCGTACTTCAGCAATTATTGTGCAAACATTTCATGTTAAAGCTGCATTCTGAAACTTTTGAAACATAAAATTGTACCATTGCAAAATCACATCCAACAGCTCAAATTAGAAATTATTATTATTTGCTAACTGTTGGTAATTAGGTTAAGGCAGAGCCATTGAGAGGGAGAGTTGCGTCAATCCGTTGACTCCAAGGGAACAGTATTTTCACAGCAATGTCGAATCATGGAGGCTCTCAATAGTTGCCGGAAGTTACTAGTAATGCATGGAGCTGCAGCTAAACAAGACCGATTGTGACGAACCTTTAACCCATTTAAAGACGCAAGTCATTTAATGAATCAAAAATGAAAGCAATTTAAAGAGAAACCATAACATAACACTGATTTAAGTATTTGCTTAATAACTGATTTCTGTAAATTTTTAATAGAAAAACATTACAGAATGCAGCTTTAATGTACTAGAAATGCCTCTGGTGTTATACTGTATACATATTTTTACAGAACTTTCTATTATGCCAGATGCCCCCTTTGAAAATTTTAAACAGGGTAATGCAAAGTTGTTGATATAGCACTTTATATATTAGTGAACTTTCAATGTGCTAGCAATGTTATTTTATACAAAAGTATCTATTGTACCAAGTACATCATCATCTCAATTTCACTCACTGAACAGATGACACTACATCCAGAGAAATCAACACATTAAACGAATATGAAAGATAATCATTGCATTAATGCTCAACATAACATTTTTATAAGCAGGGTCTTTCCTATTACACATGAGCCTCTTTAAGACGCAAGTGCATGTGAATTAACATTCCTATGACTGTTACATTTCAGTTTGTATTGCCAGTGCATAAAGCTGTTTTGTTGGTTCAGTACAATACAGTCCATTCTTTTCGTTAAAATGTCCTCATTGCAATACAGGAACACGAAAAGCAATAATTATTTTTGCTTTGTAGTTTTTTTCAATGTCTTTGAATCGCTTCCATAAATTTTGCACTTCAGTGTTATACGTATCAGCATTATTGCTGAAGTTTCATGGATGCTCTGCTCAGTTTTTATCAATATTGTTATGCAACATTTTTTGAAGATGTGATATTTTGTAACTTCAGTACTCAATAAACTGAACAAACGTGGTCGTATTGTTTTTTTATTTAGAAAAAAATACATTCATAACCTTCATTTGAATTGATTTATATTTATTTTTACTTCATATAACTCATAGATATGGCAAGTTTCATTTAAATATTTGTGGCGTTTTTGTTCACAGTGTAACTTACCAGCAGTAAACCACATTGACATAGTGAATCAATGATGGTCTGATGTAGGCAAAAGAAAATACAGACAAACATTAAAGAATGAACAACTTGAAGATACAGCTCTGAATCACCTAGTATTCATGATTAACAATGTTTATCTTAGCAGGTCAATATGCTGACTATATCATGCCAAGAATAGGATTAGCCTAATTCAATTGGTCTCAAACCATATGCACATGTGAACAGAGATATACAGAAATAAAGGGCAAGTTGCCATTTGCAGCTGACCAAGACATCTTTTAAGAACAAATAAGTGTTGGATTTGGGAAGAGACAAGCAAAATTTATCTGGGGCACCAATCCTAAATCAAATCCAGATTAGGGACAACCAGAGATGAACATTTTCAGTCACACAAAACTGTGAGGCTTTAACATGAACATACATGACATACACAGAGCATAGAAATGTTCGCTCCGATAGTTACAGTGTAGAATTTAAGGAGCTTACGATTCTCCAGTTGCGTTGATTGCTCAGATCAGCACTACATCAGAAATCCATAAAAACTGAGTTTGTCCCCGTCTTATTTCAGCCTGATGCATTCTTCATCTATTCAGTAACAGTGCAAGTATATTTTGGCATTAAAGTTCAGTGTAACAGGAAGACTTTCTTTTTAACAGCTGGACAAACCACAAATAAACAACTGATGACTAATAAACATCACAAAGAAAGTGTTTTTCGCAGACGAAAAACTGTTTAAGTTGCAAAAAAGCAAAAACTACTTTTTGCACATTTAAGTGTTCTTATGAAAACACACAAAACAGGGACAGCAATGCAGTTAAAAGCTTGTTAGCAGAACTGAGCTTACTCACAGTGGTGACTGAACCTTCTCTTTTACCGAGACGGTCGCAGTGCTCCGGTCGTGCGGTTTTCCTTCATTTTAAAGTCCAGCTGGGCTCTGGACTGTCTTTGGAGCTCAAGCACACAACAGCAGCCATGTTACACGAAAAGCACACAGCAGCCTTTTAAGGGTGACATGGAGCCAGCTTTACTTGACTTGACTGTATAACTGTAGAGTGAAGGGAAATTGGATAGAGAAGGAATGAGGGACGAAATTTGATATGGCACGACCCCTTCAAGTGTGATCGAGCGGAAGTCAGTGCAGCGCGGAAAAGTCAAAGTCTGCGAAGAACTCCTGCTGCTCAGCGCTGAGGAAGAACGGAGTCTGTGGAGGAGTAAGGACTGGCTTCAGGCGTGTGAACTCTTCGTCGAAGTTACTGACGTCTCCTGGGCTTTTAATTGCCGGAAGGAAAGGAGGTTTTACTCTTTTGGCCAATAAAGCCTCCCACTCTATGCCCTGGTGGATGCAAAAGAGAGCAGTGCTTATGAAAAGGGAAGTCTTTTAGTGTTGGTTCACCCAGATGAAAATTCTGTCATCGTATTTTCATCTTATTGTTCCAAACCTGTTTGACTGTCTGTCTTCGGGCTTGTCAGGGCCGGTGTGACATCAGGGATGTCAATCATGATTAATTCATTGTCTTTTTTTTAACCAATCATGGTGCAGAACATTCAAATCAGACAAATGGATTTGAAAGCCGTTGTTGAATGGAATCATTTAGACGACTGTACATGTTCATTTACAGGAAACACGAGGAAAAGCAAATGACGACACATTTTCGGGTGAACTATCCCTTTAAATACTTTGTGAAGTTAATCATGTGGTTAATAATGTGGTTACCTGGAAGAATCTGTGTCTCTTCACTTCATTAGCATCTTGCTCTCCTGCCCCTATTCTTCTTTCGGGGTTCTTCTGCAGCAACTAGCGTGAGACGAAACGACGTGTCAGATCTCATAAGAACCAATTTCGTTCCATTTTACAGGGAGAGATGAGGTATTACCTTCTGGATAATGGAGACTGACTCAGGGGACAGAAATCTCGGGTAGCGCACTTCATCATTCACTATGCTGTCAAACACCTCCTCTTCATCATCACCAGGGAATGGGGACTGGTGGAAACAAAGGAAGACAAACACAATGCATACGTTCTATTACACAATAATGAACAGTTACAGTGAGTTTATTCCCTCATTATAATTTGAAAACATGCACAACCGAGTGTACACTGTGTAGTATGTTAGAGTAAGGTATACTGTTTTAAATTTCAATACTGACCTCTCCCACTAACATCTCATAGATGAGTACGCCCAGACCCCACCAATCCACAGCACGGGTGTAGGTGCTGTCTGTCAAAACCTCTGGAGCCAAAAACTCTGGTGTGCCACAAAAGGTTGATGTACGATCGCCATGTCCCATACCTGAGTGGAGGCAAAACTCACTGCATAAATATCACAAAATGAGGTGAAATATGCTTACAAAATAAAAACTAAAATCATGTACCTTCTTTGCAAAGCCCAAAATCTGCGATTCTCACAAAGCCATCAGAATCCATCAACAGATTGTCTAGCTTTAGATCTCTAACAGGGAGGACAAAACTCATTCATAAGATGACATGCATTATTTCTATAAATGCATAAAACAGGGATTTTTGTTGAAGTTGGGTAATTGTGTATTTACCGATATACAATTTTGTTCTGATGCAGAAACTCCAGGCCCAGTAATACACAAGCAGCATAAAACCTGAAAGAGAAAGCCTCCGTTTATTATAGTCACAGCCAGTGGAATGTGTTAATGCTAAAAATATACATTCAGTGGGTAAACATCTCATGTGAGTGAATGCTTATGTAATACTTACGTAAACACTCTAATTAAAGAGACAGTGGCTGTGTTTGTGTGTGTACCTGGCCTGTCGCTCAGAGAAGATGCTGTTGTGTATGTGGGTCATCAGGTCTCCTCCAGGTGAATACTCCATCACGAAGCACACGTGGTCAGGTGTCTGGAAGCACCCATACAGGTTCACCAGGAATGGATGACGGGACACGTTGATGGTCTCGAAAATTCGCTTTTCACACATTAAACTGTAAAGAATGTCAAAATACAGTACCCATTATAGGACATCTATGTTAAATTTCAATTTTCTATGTTAAACTGCTCAGTTCCAGCTGCTCAAAATCTACAGATTTATTTCTAAAATTGGTTTAGGTCATATAATGCAAAAGAACGAAAACATCCCATCCTGCTACGTTCAACATTGAAATGCAGAACATCACCTGTCCACTTCATCCCGGGTCACCACATCTCCTTTCTTCAGGGCTTTGATGGCATAAAGTTTGCCAGTCCTCTTGAACTCAGCCAGCAGGACCTTATATGAGATACAGAAATGACATTGTCATTGTCATTGATCCAGAATCTGATTACATTAAAAGGAAAACTGCAGGACTTACCTTTCCAAAGTGCCCTCTTCCTAAAACGGAAATGCAGTTAAATTCCTCCATATGCACCCCCTCTTTCCTCCTGTGAAACAGGATTTAGACACAACAGACAGTGTGAAAAAGAGCAAAGAGAGGAGGGAGAGTCACATCCTACCTACTGTATGATACAAGAATGTATGCAAACGACAAAGTAAATAACACAAGATCATAGTGATATTACTATTAAAAGATCATAGAGTTTAGTTATCATAAAATAACTCAATTTTTGGAATTTTTCAAAAATCATGTTGTTTATTGTACATTGCAATTAATTTCAATCAAACTGCAGTTGGTTTGTTTTCACTTAAGCCATAATAACTAATAAAATATAGCTAACTAACAAAATAAAAACATGATAATATAATAAAGCTTATTTTTGAAAAAAAAAAAAATGAAACACGGTTATTTCATTTTGGAATCAAACTCTTCTTTTCTTGACATTGATGCTTGTCTTAAAAAGCTCTACTGATACATATCTAGCAAACCGAATGACCTACCGAGGTGTAGGCTGGGGAGCAGGCATGCCTTTGACCACATGGTGATCCTCTGAGAGGCTGCCTTTGGCAGGAGTCTAGTAAATGCATTCAGAAACACATCATTACACCTTTAGATTGACCAAAGCAAGAGAAAAATACAGGATACAAGTTGCTTCTGTACCGCAGAAAGTGATGTTTCATTGGTGGGGGTCTTTGCCAAGTGGATACGTGGTGGCTTGGCAGGACGCTCCTCACTGAAGTTGAGTTTAACCACTGCTGAATCTCTGTGATGAACAGAAAATACACTCAGATTTTAGATATGTTTAGGATTTCATGTAATTTACATATAAAAAGAGAATTACTTAATTTAACAAATCTGAAACTATTAAGATATTACAAAAAATGTATACACAATCCAGACTAAAACCTGTGGGACACGTGTATATGTCTCACCCAGAAGGAGGCGTCCATGCAGATGGGGGGGACATGGGCTCAGATCCGGGCATCGGTGGGCTCAAAGCGGAGACGTTGCTGTTGCAGGGTGGTAGCACGCTCATCATCAGACGTCCCCACGTGGCAAAGTTCATGTTCATTTGAGCTGCCCGCAGAAAATTCTTCCCTGAGAATGACATTAAATCAGCTACAGTTAATTGTCATTACTCAGAAGCATCTGCAAAATGTAAGCATCTTTGTTAAAAGCTGCACTTATAACACAGCATTTTCTAAACTCACTGTTAATGACTCCATTATGTGGCAATTAAATGATTTGGTGTTACTGACTCAGGGGAACCACATATTTGAAAACAATCCAGTGATTAAAAGAACAATCAATCATATATAATTCATGAGTCAGGAATAACATTACTCCTCCAAACCCTTTATAAAGAGAATACAGAAGAAAATGTGAGGTCAAGCACACCTTTTTCTTTGGGGAAAATTCGTTTCTGTCTCTGTAGTTTAGGATGTCGCTCGATGACGGGGTTGATGAATCTCACCTGCGATCAAACAGCACGATAAACAGCTGAATAGATTTAATACGTGAAATTTCTATGAAACAAACCAACACAACCTATACACCACTTTACAAGCACTTCAAGTTTCAGTTTTTATTATAGTTTATCTAACATAATTAAATCTTAGAATTCTATACTTGTTAAATATTTTAAATCGGTTCTTAATATTCTGTTGGTTGTATTTTGTTCAAACGAGTAGAAGAACTGAAAGAGGAAGTTCTTCTGGACCAGCATGGTTTACATCATCCATGCTTCTGTGTTGTAACTTGAAGGTGTTATAGTGTTCTCTCACCTCTGTGAACAAAGTGCCCTGTGGCTCCAAGTAAAGGCACATGCCATGCCGCTGGTTGTCTAGGAAATCTTCTAAACGCAGGAACTTCACGGCACACATGGATCTCCAGTCTCGCCAGTACACTGCAATCTCCAGCTCTCGAGACTGCAGGGGCCAAAGATCATGTGAGGGGAGAAACATTCGTTTTAGTACCCTAATACCTCAGAGTAGTCTTTATATTATATGGTACCTGACAAGGTAAAAACTGGCACATGCATTTCATTTTTATAGGCAGTCAAAATAATCACGGGTGTGGAGCTACTCATACTAGAGAGCGAAAAGTTGATGATTACAGATAGAAAGCAACGGTAAACACTTCACTATTAGGAAAGAAAACTGTGATAAGTGCTGCAGTTATAAAAAAACTAACTACTAGTCATTCTAAATCCACTATGAGGGACATTGAGACTGACTCAGCCAGTATTCAGGCCACATGCCCAAAGGGTGAGCAAAAGATTACAGTAATGTTGAGGGATTTAGATGTGGATTACTACGGAGGCTGCTGATTGAGTTCTGGAGAGTAAAGCCATGTTAATGAAGGTGGAGAAAAGCCTTTAGCCAAAGGCCATCATGGGCACTTTCTGTATGTGGTGGTTACTGTTGACAACTACAAATGGCACATTTTAAAAGCTCTTCAGCTCCAACATGGAACTTGTTGAAACCCTAAATGACCAAATATGACTAGGAAATAAGCAGACGGTACTGACCCGCTCGAGTTCGATGCTGAAGCACTGATCCCAGGCCTCCTTACCCAGCAGCCGCCAATGTGTTCGACCAACTATCTTATTATCCACTTTTAATACGGCGCTGATCTCATCTGAGGTGGAAAAAAGAGTCAATCAGAAAGAACAATACATTAAATACTGTTCATTTTAAAAATAAAGCACCTATCAATCTCAGATGTTCAAATTATTTAAAAATGCTTTTATATTTTACACTAAAATTCATTCATTCGTGTATTATAGGACTGCGAGACTCACAGGAGAGCTCATCAGTCTTAGGGGTTTTGCCGTTGGTGCTGCGGGTGGAGAGGCCGGTCCTCATCCGAAGCGATTTGGACTCAGATGGACTACCAGGGGCCGAAGCCATGCTGCTCACCCGACAGCGGCCTGGTACTGACTCCAGCAGGTCCTGACAACCCATCAGTCTGACCTCCAAACGCCCTAGAAACACAATACACACAGGTCATTCACAATCTAGTGGACATTTACAAAATAATTACATCTACAATCAGAATCACACACTACACAAGCAGTTTAAAAGTTGCATCACTTCAATACTTATTTATAAATGTCCATTGAGACTTTCCAATCAGACATCATAGCATCAAAAATTTCTTTCAATCCTTATCATTTCAACCGTGTTAATACCAGTCAGGCTGGCCGGTTTAAAGAGCGAGGAAGATGCCGAAGACGAAGAGCGCAGGCGATCTCTTTGCAGCCCTACAATGGGTGAGGACCCCACTGTCAGCTCCTCTTTAATGGCAGCTCGCTTGGGATGGTCATGTGGAAGTTCTCCAAGCCTCTCCTCCAGGGACAAGCGCAACAAGTCCATTTTCTGAGAGGACTCCTGCAAACGGGCCTGAGCCTGAACAAAAAAGGAATACTCAATTTCTTTTTATCTAAATTCAATTGCATTGCATTCTGTTTTGTCTGTTCAAAACCAGTACAAGATCTCTACCAGCCCACCACAACAAATAAAACCCCATCCTAATAGACATCACACGGATTGTCAATACTACAACCTGCCCGCTTCATAACTAATGAATATATAATATTGACGCTCATTGTATTCTGATATGCCATAAACAGCCATTGCAAAGGCAGCACTTTTAAATTGCCCCATAAATCTGATTTGTGGAGTGATCAACTAGAACTAAATGGACTAGACTAGAATCAAAAAGTCTCATATTCAAAATCTGGATGAACAAACATTTTACAGTCAATAAACTTATGAAAGAGAACGATTAATTGCAATTATAATGTGATTTAACTTGCACGATTAAACTGTCCTGTGCAGTGCTATTAGCAAAACATACACTTCCTGTTGCCCATGTTTGGCTACAATGAGGTATATGGTGTACTTAAACGGAGGCTTTTATGGGCGGGCTGGACAAAGTCAAATCTTTTTTACAAGCTAGTTTGAGCAACCTACACAAGAAAAATCCATTTCACCATCTAATTGACTCTACATGAGAAAGCATGTAATAGTTAAAGATCACATTGTTCTCCAAACAACATTCTCTATAAAATATAATCACGTCCATGTTAATCTTCAGGGAAATAGCAATAGCATTGATTCATGTCTAAGATTTTTGCATTTGCTTTGCATATGGTTCCATTCAGTATGTTTCCACAGAAAAGTCACCTCTTAAAATGCTAAATTTGACAGAATGAGGATCGTTCTAATCTGACTCTTGCGAATTAAGTATAATGTCACAGTTGAGCCAAGCGGTGTTAGCTTGCAGCGAACCCGTGCAGCATATTAATGATCTCATATTTCAAGTGGTTAAGCAGAACAGAAGGCATTTACACACAAGCATAAAGGTGCAATAGCAAAAAAGGAACAAAATAATTCTATAGATGATTCATGTTAAACTACATCATAAAATAATGAAAAACAAAGCAATTAAAATGATTTAACAAACTGTGATTATATCTCAGACTGAACGAGCACTCTAAGTTCCTGACATTTAATACGTCCTAAAGTCTTAAACGTTCCTCTAAATCTGAACATCCTATCTTACTGTTCCATCTCAATGCATCTCTCATCTTTATTTGTTTGCTTCTGAATAGCCTTGACTTCAGACACGCGTAGTAACTTACTTCGCCAAGAGCACGTCGGTCCTGCACTTTGCGAACGCCGAGCTGCTTGACCACATTTTTCGCACCTTCCGCCACAGCTGCCTCAATCCTTAAATGATGCCTAAGCTCCTCCACCCGCAGCTCAAGGGGACTTATTGTCTCAGAGGGGCGACCTGCACAAAAACCAAATCAACCGTCGTCTCTCTGACTTGAAGTCTACATTATCATGGTAAATACATGGCACTAATACAAAACAATTTACAAAGGTATGAATCCTATGACCCACAGCTCACACTTCGGGACACCCTGCTATAAGGTGATTTGTACTTCAGTTTTAAGACTATAGTTGGAGTGTTTTAAAGGGATAGTTCACCCAAAATGAAAATTCTTTCATCATTTACTCAACCTCAGATTGTTCCAAACCCCATACATTTCTTTGGTCTGCTGAACACAAAAGGAACTAAACAGATCTCATCCCCCATTGTCTCCCATAGTATTTAGTTTCCCTATTATAACAGAAAATGGGGGATGAGATCTGTTTGGTTACTGACATTCTTCCAAATATCTTTTGGAAGGTTGAGTAAATGATGACAGAATTTTCTTTTTTGGGTGACCTATCCCTATAAGGGACATAATGATTTCCAAGATTCTGATGTAAACACTTTTATAACAGTCATGATTCCTTTCTCACAGGCTAAAAACGCTTGCTCACCCTCTGGCTGTGCGGTCTCTCGCTCTCCTTCTCTGGCCTGGGTGACTTTGACAATCTGCATGCGGAGCAGCTCGATTTTCGTCTTGCTATCCTGCAGCATCTGCTGGGCTGTGGATAACATCTTCCGATCCTGCGGAGTGAAACCAGGTGATAAGTGAGGTATGTACATTTTGCATTCAAAGCTAAACTTAAAAAGACAAAGACAGAAACTGGCATTTAAAGAAATTGATATGAATAAATAGGCTATATACACAGTTCCCCCAACAGGTCACCAATTTATCAGTGTTTATTAGCCTGTGCTGCAGTACATTTCATAAAAACCAAGGAGGTGTGAACACACCCAGCCATACAAACAATGCAGACAATGCCATTTCTCTCCGGAGCTTTTATGAGGCGTATTAGTACAATCACATAAGTGCCAGAGCGCATATATCCTGATACATTATGTAAATGAGAGAAATTGCAACATCCAACCGTCGCGGCACTCCTATAGACTTCAGAAGTAAACAATGCCGCAAACGTGTGACCTGCAGGAAAAGGACAGAATAAACGGTACCGTCCATAGCGCTCTCCCCCTCTCAATGCAGCTTAAAAGCTCATCCGTCATGTTTCGTGAACTTTCAGATGGCTGTATGACATCCCCTTGTTCCTCCTTGACCCCCATCAGACGCTTCCCCTGACACGTTTCTCCTTCTGTCCTTAGACCTGCTCATGCCGTAAGTTCCAGTAAAGCAGACACGGAGCACCACGTTTCATCCCGATCTGGGATCAGCATGCGAGAAGCAGTTCCATTCCTCATTATATCGTTTTGCTGTCCTTGCATTACACTCGCCGCTCCCCTCCCTCTCTCACATTTGTTCTTTCTTTACGTTGTTCACAGATCTCTTTCCACAGGAGTAAGCTACCTCCGTGCAACTGCTGCTGCTTCTGTTTTGCCCTGCCTGGCCGGCCCAAACCTGAATGCTTCTGCATTGGCTGATGCAAAGTCACATGGGCTGCTGCTGTCGCCAGGCCCAGCACAGGAGATACTGAATCAGTACCAGCGAGCGCTTCCTCTTCAAACCACACACTCGGAAAGCGGTGAAGCTTGAATGCATTTGTCTGTAAGTGTCCCAAGTATGTGTGTGTGCGGAAGATCAAGGTTCAGTACTCAAGCTGTCTGGACCCAACACAGACATAAATCACTGAGCTGCCAGCACAATGTGTCCTCTATAGACACAGCAGCATTATCAATGCCCTGAATGATAGAAACGCACATGCTCGGAGAATAAGTGGCAAATACAATCACAGCTAGCTAGAGGTCATGGACCATTACTCTAAAAGGGACATAAAGAATGGGAGTCACACAAGACAATGGGGGGAGGAGAAGGTAGAGAATTGGGACCTTCTTTGTGGCTGCGTTATTATCCCTCATAGTCTTTTGGCAGCAACCCAAACTGCCTGGTAGAAGACACGTTAATCATCTTTAATATGCAAAAGATGACAAAATAGGGTCGCAGGGGAGCTTCTTACCTTCACAGAACTGTAGGCATAAGTATGAATAATGTTTTCAGCCCCTTGTCTCACTTTGAGCTCCATGGTAAGCTGCTTTTTCAAGGTACGGACATGACTTCCCAGGGGTGATGTGATCTCTTCCCAGTGGCATGGGTCTGGAGAGGTGGCATCATCTGGACCGAGTAAGAAGAATATGAAACATTTTAAATTTTAAATACAATAAACATAAAAAAATCTATTGTTAAAGAGATTACTGTATTCTCTACATTGCACAAATAATAATTTTAATATAGGAATTAATTATTTTTGCCATTTATTAAATTTTCTGCTGAAAACCTCAATACCGTTATAATTGTGATTTCAAAAAAGTAAAATTAAAATATTCTGTAAAAATAACTGAATGTCCTACAAGATATTTTCAAAAAAGTCGACAATTGTCAAATTAAATAATTGTGGGAAAAAAAGAAATATACACAATTGATGTTCTCATCCTCTGTAACACTATTATGTTTGCACACACAGATCTTTACATTAAGATTGATTTTGTTTCAAGTAACACATTTGCCTGTGTCTTCCAAATTGCTAGCAGGTTAAGATTTCTTTATATTTCTATAGTTAAAAGTGAAATATTCTCTTGTTGTACTGGGTAAACAACAATATTGTTGTTATAAGCACGTTATCATTATATAACAGGTAGTTATACATATTTTAAAAAAAGTTTACATTTATAATTTCTGTAAAATTATACTACATTAGTGTCTAATTGTGTGTTGATGAGTAAAATTGATTAGGCATCATAGCTTTTTTTAGCAAAACATGCTTTGATATTGACATTTTAGACTGCTATAGTAATGCCAATTCTTAAGGTCTTGCTTCGGAAAAAAAAATTCAAAAGTGTTTAAATTTTGAAATGAATGCCCTAAAAGGAAATTTGTTGATGATAAAAAAAGTTTGACATCTTTAATATTATACTTACACTATAAAATGAGCAAGACACAATGTTATAAAAAGTTAAATTTAGGTTTTCTAAAGGTTTTTTTCTTTGACCACTTTTCACCACCTGCTATTTCCCTGAAGATTAACATGGACGTGATTATATTTTGTAGAGAATGTTGTTTGGAGAACAATGTGATCTTTAAGCATTGCATGATTTCTCAAAAAGACTCAATTAGATGGTGAAATGGATTTTTCTTGTTGGGTAGGTTGCTCAAACTAGCATGTAAAAAGAGTTGACTTTTGTAGTTTTGGTTCCTAGCCACAGTTGCAATTGACTTGCTCACTGGGGGAATACTGACTGATTTACAAATATAATAATTATCTTGACGTACCGTGGGTGAAACTATTTGTATGGGATCATGTATATACATTCTGAGGAAAAATAATACCCAAAACAATGCATATGATGATGGTACATGAATCCTAATAACTGAATGAGTGATAATTTTATACTTTCTAAGTATTGAAAAAGGAGGATAAATAATCAATCAGTTGAATCTTAAAATATATTAACATCAGACTTAATATCAATTATCAACACAATTAAATCTATGATCTCATGATTAGATCATGTCAACTCTCACCTGTCACAGTTTCTTTCTGTGTGGCCATAGCACGTGCATTTAGTTCCTGGAGCTCCCAATGGAGCTGCTCGAGTTTGCGGCTGGAAGCTCTAAGTTGACCATCAACATCAGCTGCGTTTTTGCGGTTGGTCACTGCCCGTCGCAGTCTCTCAGCCGCCTCCTTGATCTTCAGTTCCCGCTGGATTTCCTGACGGAGAAGGGCAATTGCATCCTCAACACGCTGCTGAAACTCAGGGTCCATGAGATCACCATCTGCCAGACCCCGCAGACAGCTGCTCTGTGGTGTTTGAGTGCAGAGAAATTAAGAATGAATTAAATGTAAAAAATAAAATGCATATACAGGCCACAACATCCGAAAAGTTTTCGAATGCATGTCAGGGTGATGACAACTGTATGTATGACACATCGATCAGTTATACTAAGACAAGAAAACTTGAATAATCACTAATCAAATAAGCAAACTAAACATCTTTGTTTGGATAGATAAAAATCAGACTGCTTATTATGCACATGCCACTGACGTCATCTCAAACACACAGCAATTGGAGCCATGAACGCAGATAAAGACACGTGAAAAATAAGGCTATAAATACAGCGGTTTGGTTAAGAAAAATACATTTGTTGCACATGTAGCAGAGGAAAATTGACAGGGGGTAACAATGGCTATATTCTTCACAAATAGATATTCACTCAGTCACACATAGAAGGCGCTGTTTCACAATTTTTCCACATTATTTTTAAACCAATAAGAAAGTCTGAAACTAAAATCTAATCAATTTCTCCATATCAAATATTTTATGCCATATTATCAATAGTACAAATAGTAACAAACCTTATGTTAGAGTAACATTTATAGACCCGTTTAAACCTTTCAATAATTTAGGTCGTCATTTACCACTGTCATATCATCAACCCAGAAGTAACCCGTTCTACCTTACATCAGAGAACATGTAACGTTAAAGGTTTAGAGTTTAAGACAAGTGTATGTCCCACTCTCAAAAGAAAAGGTTACACATCACTTAAGTTAAGTTAAAGGGATACTTCACCCAAATATGAAAATTCTGTCATAATTGACTCTCCTTCAAGTTTGAGTTGTTCCAAATCAGTATAAATGTCTTTGTTCTGATGAACACAGAGAAAGATGTTTGGAAGAATGTTTATAACCAAACAGATCTTGTCCCCATTGACTCACATAGAAAGAAAAATTACTTCACCTTTTTTACCTACATTACCAAAAGAAGATATTTTGAAGAATGTATGACAACAAACAGTTCTGGGGCACTTTTGACTACCATTGATTTGGAACAAATCGAAGGTGATTAAACGATGACGAGATTTTCATTTATGGGTGAACTATCCCTTTAAGTTCAATTCGAGTTCAAGTTTATTTATATAGAGCTTTTCACAATGTGCATTGTTCCAAAGCAGCTTTACAGGAGCAAACAAGAAAAACAGAAATACACAAAAGGTAAAACACAGCACAGTGCATGGTGTTTACAGAACAAGCAAGATCATTCTAATAAATAATATCTAATAAATAAATAAATAAATAAATAAAAGCAGTCTCCCGGTGAGCAAGCCAACACTGCCCTGCTTAAGTCACTCTCAAGCTTATAGTGAGGAATAAGAGAACCTTGTCAAACTCATTCAACCTGAAAACCCTAAAGCGATATTTAATTATATTAAAAGGCCAAGTGTATTTAAATGACTTTAGATTTTAATGACTTTCCATAGATTTTTGCGTTTTACAGATAAACTGAAACTGCTACAAACAGCTAAACAGAACTCCCATAGCAATGTAAACAAACACGAGCAAAAAACAACATTAACACAATTTTGACTTTATAACCAAACTGTTCATAACTACATCAGTTAGGCTTGAATAAATAAATGTCTATTTTGTTTTATACCTGTACCGTCACACCCGACATCGTGCACTGCTGTCCGTCAAGTGACGTCCCGACTAACCGATTCCTCGCTCGCGCTCTCTGCTCTGGCTCAAGCGGCGCACGATTGAGTGACACTAGAAATCATATCCAGACTTCCAACGGAATCTGAGAAAACCAAAACGCCCGTTCAAGAGGGGAAAGGTTGTATGTCCTTCTGTTACACAGAAAAATGGAGGAGAATTCAAGTGCCCGACTGTCAGCTGGGCGGCTAGACGGCTCTCGAGTTACCGGTAGTTTTTGTGGAAGTTTTTCTTTCCCATTTCCTGAGGTTTGAAAAAGCTTTCGCCGCCTCCCTTTTCAATGATTGGTCAACCGTGCTGTCAGTCACAAGCGTAGCATCTGACGTAAGTCCAATAGCCTAAATTATAAAACATTATTTAACATCCAATAATAAGGACACAGCAAAAGTTATTTTAGACAAATAATTACAGAAAATGTATTGTTATCTTATCCCTCAAAATTAGCAAGAATAATTATGAGAAACGTTTGAAAAATTGTTATGGACACACTATTTATTGACACAAATTAGACACTAAAGATAGTTACTCAACGTCCTTTAAGTACTAAAATGACAGAGCAGCAAACAGCGGGGATCATTCACAGTAGCGCAAGTATAAGAAAACATTAATGTCAACAAATTGACAAAAAATACATCATGTGTACTGACGACACCTTCCCATCTCACATGTAACCCACAGCACTTAGTAATAATCTAATTGTTATGGCTGCTTTTATGTATGGCTTTTTAATGTGCCCCTTTGTATGCTTATAAATGCTTCAAAGCGAACATGAAAGCTGTTCTGGTTTGGAAGGATCACTGATGACAATATTTCTCTTGTTGATGCACCTGTAGTTGTTGGTATGCAAGACTAATACTTAAAATGGTGCTCATACAACTTTATTGCTTTTTACATTCATATGTTAATGTGAAATAATGTAAATATTTCATAAATATTTCACTTAGACAGCTTTGAAAATATAATTATATTTTTTGTTTTGGTGTCGGGGCGTACAAAGCAGTTGTTAGTCTGCGAAGAGAAGTTCTGTGGTGCACTTTGAGGCTCACAGTCACAGTTCCTCAAAGCAAGAATCTATTTCCTCTAAATAGTCTGGTGAAACGTCTATCTCTTGATCTTTTTCTCTTTCACAATTTTGAATAACTTGTTTTATCTTTTAATAGAAATCAAATCTCACAATTCACCTGACAGTTTCTCTTCTTACACCGTATCATTGCCATCTTCTAAATCAGAAATTTTCCTTTTACAGAATTCTCTGATGACATTATCACCTCGGGTGAAGTGTGACCTACCAGAATGATGAAGTCACACAGTAGGTTTGAGAAACATTTATTTTTACAGAACCTTGCAACATATAAACAAAACGTGAAATGATTTCGGTAAATCGGGAAAGTGATCTCAATGTCAATTTGCTTGAGTTCACTACCCAAGTGGGCAATTGATGTTAAATAGATCAAATTGACGTCAAATATCGACATCAAAGAATTGGTCAAAAATGCAAATCAAATCGATGTCAAGTTTTGACGTTAATTTGATTTGCATTTTCTTTTACATTTTTTAACACATTGATGTCCTATTCTAGACCAATAAATAATGAAACAACAGTACTAAATGCAAGACATGTTTTATTATATATATATGACTATTTCTTGAAGAAGTCTCATTACGCCCTCTCGCGGTGTTTGTTAAGTGTGGCAATATTAAATCTGACTTAAGTGCGTCATTCCCATTACTTCTATCATGGCGGCAACACTGGCAAATAAGTGCGCATCTCCGTTAAGTCTGATCAACAGATTGCTTTGCGTCCCTCAGTGGAGGGTGCGATGTGGTTATCATGAAAAGGTAAGTTGCTGTTTACATCGTTATGACAATAAGGTCAATTCTTCCCACCCAGCTTATGTTATTGAGTTACATCAACATCATGTCATTGCTTTTATAGAGTTCCTATAATCTGCTCGATCGTTTTTATATACAATTTCAGGGGTTTTATAAGCTTTGATTTTTTTATGGGAAGCTGTAAATGTGTCAAAAAGAAGATTACCTACTGTCATATATTACATCATATTTAATAGGCTGCTTATTTGTATATATAAAATAAAAGAAATAACTTGAATTGTATCTTATAGGTGGTGGATCACTATGAGAACCCAAGAAATGTAGGATCAATGGACAAAAATGCTAAGAATGTGGGCACGGGTTTGGTTGGTGCACCAGCATGTGGTGATGTGATGAAACTGCAGGTTAGATTGCGTACCCATTATATACTTTGAAAATATCTTTGTTATATAAAACCATAACAACAAAAGCAACTCGTATAACAATTTTCGATAATGCATCCAGCCATTCTTACTCTTTTCATTTCTTTTCTCACTGATGAATCACAAGTAAATGTGATCGTACAAGCTCTTAATGCTCTTTAATAGGGATTAATACTCAAATTGGATTGATCTCTTTAGTAGAAGGAAGTGCATATTGTAGATCTTTAAAAAACGTTTGTCCCCCAAATAGATTTTTTGCTGTCTGTAAAACATGTAGGCCTAACATATGTTTTATTTTCCAAGACTTCTTGCATAGTATAGGGGATTGCAGGGTCAGTTTAGTGTTCAATCAGAAATGAGGTAATGAGGGTAATTATAACCTATACAAGTCATATATTTATTCATGTGCCATGTTTTTCTACTAGATTGAGGTGGATAAAGATGGAAAGATTGTGGATGCCAAGTTTAAAACCTTTGGCTGTGGCTCTGCTATTGCATCCAGTTCTTTGGCCACTGAGTGGGTAAAAGGCAAATCTGTAAGCAAAAATGGTCACATCACAATACACATATTGTATCGTAAGAGCTTGATTATGGCTAATATGCTTCTAATTAATGCTGGTGTTAAATATAAAAGTCTTTTAACATGCTTGTTTTTTATAGATTGATGAGGCATTGAAGATTAAAAACACTGAGATTGCTAAAGAGCTTAGCCTACCACCAGTTAAACTACATTGCTCAAGTAAGATTTCATTTTAAA
The DNA here is from genome assembly GCF_015846415.1 of Triplophysa dalaica. Classification (NCBI taxonomy): domain Eukaryota; kingdom Metazoa; phylum Chordata; class Actinopteri; order Cypriniformes; family Nemacheilidae; genus Triplophysa; species Triplophysa dalaica. The sequence continues at coordinate 20,138,398 of NC_079545.1, forward strand.
CCCTATATTTTTATATGAAATACAAATCACATTTAAAAATGGTAAAAATCTTCTTGTTTCTTGACTGAGTTGTTTATGATCTTGTGCTTTAAAGTGCTGGCAGAGGATGCCATAAAAGCAGCTTTGGCAGACTACCATCTGAAACAGGAAGGTGAAGAGGGCAAGAAGATAGTAGCAGCCAACAACTAGGGGTCGCTGTTGGTCCGTTTAAACCTCTCTACAAGTTTAGACCAAAGCTCTTCAAACAGTGAACTGTAGCCTGTCTTTTAAACGCACAATTTTAAGGGATAGTTCCCCAAAATAAGAAAATTCTTTCATCCTTTATTCACTACAGTTGTTTCAAACCTGTTTCAAATTCTTTGTTCTGTTGAACATAAATAAAGATATCTGGAAGAATGTTAGCAATTTTCGGGTCTGGGATGTCATCCACTTCCCTTGTAGAAAGAAAATATTGTGTTTTTTCTTTGTTCTGTTGGAAACAAATTGAGATATTTTGAAGAATTTAGGAAAACAATCAGTTCTGGGGCACCTTTGACTACAATTTAATTTTCCTAATATGGTAGTAAATGAAGTCCCGAAAATTGCTAACATTCATCAAAATATATATTTCTGTGCCTTTCAGAACAAATTTATTTAGACCGGTATGAAATTAGTGTGTGTAAATGATGTTGGAAATTTCAATTTTGAGTGAACTATACCTTTAAAATCAAATAAATGTCTGTTACAGTCTGTATTTGTGTTGAAATTTTTATATGTAAGTCTGCAGATGTGATGATGAGAGAAAGTGTTTAACACTTGCTATTTAAATTCACACAAACCTATAATGTTGTATATTCATTTAATGCTTCTTAAACCTATCCATATTTACAAAATTAAAGCATATTCACACCTCAGGCATATGACTGAGCATTGATTAATAGTGCACACTTATGAGGGAAGGGAAGTAAGCACTTGTAAAAAACGTATTTAGCCATGTTTTGAGTTTAAAAAAAATAATAATGACAGAATTTTTGGTTTTGGGTGAACTTTCCCTTCAATAGCAACTTATACTATCTAAATATTTCCAAATGTCATACTTATGTTAAAACCGTTCACATATTTGGAATGTTCATTGTTTTCATTCTAGACTATGTTTAGAATATTAAGAATACAGCAAAGTATTCCTAACAACAAAATCTATGTTGAGACTAGCTGACCTCAGACTAAACTGTTTGAAAGGTGACTTAACACTTGGTGGCCTTGAGACGCTGAAGCTGAATAATATCTCTGGACCTTGAAAGGAAATATTTAGAGTCCGGATATGTAAACAATAACCTGACTCATGGAGAACCATTCATACACCAGGACACATCTCCTTAATAGGAGTAGTAAGTTTTCTTTCTTTATTTTTTGGATATGTGCTTGCACCACACTTCATAGTCAAGTGTCAGATTTAAACAGAAAGAAAATAGTATTGTCTGTAATTGTCTGGATTAAATCTGGTTTGTGAACACAGTTTTCACTGGATGGAAACTTTTATTCACCAAAAAACAGCACTCAGATATCAAAATATAAAATAAAATGAAATATAAAAATAGATTATCAGTCAAACATAAAATAGTCGGACACACAACTCAATTTTACAGTCTTGCCTTACAGGCATCCGTTATACAGCAATTTTACGTCACACAAAAGCAAATGAATAAAAATAGCTATTTAAAATAATCTTTGACATTTATATGTCGTCATAGTGAAGTCATAATTTTAACAAACATTTCTTTCAAATAATATCCCTTTAATGCAACAGAAATGTTCTTTAGTAAAGCAACTGTGAGCTACTGTGAGAGTCTTACGACGTATCCAAGAAACAAACTTTCTTTGTGTTTATGTCTAGATGTTCCCTTAAACCTTTTAAAACGTCACACTAAAATGCTGTTTTCTCTTCACTGATAACTGATGTGCCTGAATTAACAACATCCTGTTTGTTCATGTCCACTCGAATGTCAGGCTCAGATGAATGTTTGCTCTCTTCAGGGGGCCCGGAATCAGACGGGTCACTCTTTTCCATGTCAGAAACATTAATACTGTCCTGGGATTTACTGGGGTGGTTGTTTTCCAAAGAATCCTCAACGACTGACTGACACGTAGTCTTGTCCTCTAGCAAGCCAGAACTCTCCTTCTGACTCATTTCACAACTTTTCACATTATCTGTAGGTTTTTCATTCTCCACCGTTATATTCTTCTGGGGCACTTTTGACTACCATTGATTTGGAACAACTCGAAGGTGATTAAACGATGACGAGATTTTCATTTATGGGTGAACTATCCCTTTAAGTTCAATTCGAGTTCAAGTTTATTTATATAGAGCTTTTCACAATGTGCATTGTTCCAAAGCAGCTTTACAGGAGCAAACAAGAAAAACAGAAATACACAAAAGGTAAAACACAGCACAGTGCATGGTGTTTACAGAACAAGCAAGATCATTCTAATAAATAATATCTAATAAATAAATAAATAAATAAATAAAAGCAGTCTCCCGGTGAGCAAGCCAACACTGCCCTGCTTAAGTCACTCTCAAGCTTATAGTGAGGAATAAGAGAACCTTGTCAAACTCATTCAACCTGAAAACCCTAAAGCGATATTTAATTATATTAAAAGGCCAAGTGTATTTAAATGACTTTAGATTTTAATGACTTTCCATAGATTTTTGCGTTTTACAGATAAACTGAAACTGCTACAAACAGCTAAACAGAACTCCCATAGCAATGTAAACAAACACGAGCAAAAAACAACATTAACACAATTTTGACTTTATAACCAAACTGTTCATAACTACATCAGTTAGGCTTGAATAAATAAATGTCTATTTTGTTTTATACCTGTACCGTCACACCCGACATCGTGCACTGCTGTCCGTCAAGTGACGTCCCGACTAACCGATTCCTCGCTCGCGCTCTCTGCTCTGGCTCAAGCGGCGCACGATTGAGTGACACTAGAAATCATATCCAGACTTCCAACGGAATCTGAGAAAACCAAAACGCCCGTTCAAGAGGGGAAAGGTTGTATGTCCTTCTGTTACACAGAAAAATGGAGGAGAATTCAAGTGCCCGACTGTCAGCTGGGCGGCTAGACGGCTCTCGAGTTACCGGTAGTTTTTGTGGAAGTTTTTCTTTCCCATTTCCTGAGGTTTGAAAAAGCTTTCGCCGCCTCCCTTTTCAATGATTGGTCAACCGTGCTGTCAGTCACAAGCGTAGCATCTGACGTAAGTCCAATAGCCTAAATTATAAAACATTATTTAACATCCAATAATAAGGACACAGCAAAAGTTATTTTAGACAAATAATTACAGAAAATGTATTGTTATCTTATCCCTCAAAATTAGCAAGAATAATTATGAGAAACGTTTGAAAAATTGTTATGGACACACTATTTATTGACACAAATTAGACACTAAAGATAGTTACTCAACGTCCTTTAAGTACTAAAATGACAGAGCAGCAAACAGCGGGGATCATTCACAGTAGCGCAAGTATAAGAAAACATTAATGTCAACAAATTGACAAAAAATACATCATGTGTACTGACGACACCTTCCCATCTCACATGTAACCCACAGCACTTAGTAATAATCTAATTGTTATGGCTGCTTTTATGTATGGCTTTTTAATGTGCCCCTTTGTATGCTTATAAATGCTTCAAAGCGAACATGAAAGCTGTTCTGGTTTGGAAGGATCACTGATGACAATATTTCTCTTGTTGATGCACCTGTAGTTGTTGGTATGCAAGACTAATACTTAAAATGGTGCTCATACAACTTTATTGCTTTTTACATTCATATGTTAATGTGAAATAATGTAAATATTTCATAAATATTTCACTTAGACAGCTTTGAAAATATAATTATATTTTTTGTTTTGGTGTCGGGGCGTACAAAGCAGTTGTTAGTCTGCGAAGAGAAGTTCTGTGGTGCACTTTGAGGCTCACAGTCACAGTTCCTCAAAGCAAGAATCTATTTCCTCTAAATAGTCTGGTGAAACGTCTATCTCTTGATCTTTTTCTCTTTCACAATTTTGAATAACTTGTTTTATCTTTTAATAGAAATCAAATCTCACAATTCACCTGACAGTTTCTCTTCTTACACCGTATCATTGCCATCTTCTAAATCAGAAATTTTCCTTTTACAGAATTCTCTGATGACATTATCACCTCGGGTGAAGTGTGACCTACCAGAATGATGAAGTCACACAGTAGGTTTGAGAAACATTTATTTTTACAGAACCTTGCAACATATAAACAAAACGTGAAATGATTTCGGTAAATCGGGAAAGTGATCTCAATGTCAATTTGCTTGAGTTCACTACCCAAGTGGGCAATTGATGTTAAATAGATCAAATTGACGTCAAATATCGACATCAAAGAATTGGTCAAAAATGCAAATCAAATCGATGTCAAGTTTTGACGTTAATTTGATTTGCATTTTCTTTTACATTTTTTAACACATTGATGTCCTATTCTAGACCAATAAATAATGAAACAACAGTACTAAATGCAAGACATGTTTTATTATATATATATGACTATTTCTTGAAGAAGTCTCATTACGCCCTCTCGCGGTGTTTGTTAAGTGTGGCAATATTAAATCTGACTTAAGTGCGTCATTCCCATTACTTCTATCATGGCGGCAACACTGGCAAATAAGTGCGCATCTCCGTTAAGTCTGATCAACAGATTGCTTTGCGTCCCTCAGTGGAGGGTGCGATGTGGTTATCATGAAAAGGTAAGTTGCTGTTTACATCGTTATGACAATAAGGTCAATTCTTCCCACCCAGCTTATGTTATTGAGTTACATCAACATCATGTCATTGCTTTTATAGAGTTCCTATAATCTGCTCGATCGTTTTTATATACAATTTCAGGGGTTTTATAAGCTTTGATTTTTTTATGGGAAGCTGTAAATGTGTCAAAAAGAAGATTACCTACTGTCATATATTACATCATATTTAATAGGCTGCTTATTTGTATATATAAAATAAAAGAAATAACTTGAATTGTATCTTATAGGTGGTGGATCACTATGAGAACCCAAGAAATGTAGGATCAATGGACAAAAATGCTAAGAATGTGGGCACGGGTTTGGTTGGTGCACCAGCATGTGGTGATGTGATGAAACTGCAGGTTAGATTGCGTACCCATTATATACTTTGAAAATATCTTTGTTATATAAAACCATAACAACAAAAGCAACTCGTATAACAATTTTCGATAATGCATCCAGCCATTCTTACTCTTTTCATTTCTTTTCTCACTGATGAATCACAAGTAAATGTGATCGTACAAGCTCTTAATGCTCTTTAATAGGGATTAATACTCAAATTGGATTGATCTCTTTAGTAGAAGGAAGTGCATATTGTAGATCTTTAAAAAACGTTTGTCCCCCAAATAGATTTTTTGCTGTCTGTAAAACATGTAGGCCTAACATATGTTTTATTTTCCAAGACTTCTTGCATAGTATAGGGGATTGCAGGGTCAGTTTAGTGTTCAATCAGAAATGAGGTAATGAGGGTAATTATAACCTATACAAGTCATATATTTATTCATGTGCCATGTTTTTCTACTAGATTGAGGTGGATAAAGATGGAAAGATTGTGGATGCCAAGTTTAAAACCTTTGGCTGTGGCTCTGCTATTGCATCCAGTTCTTTGGCCACTGAGTGGGTAAAAGGCAAATCTGTAAGCAAAAATGGTCACATCACAATACACATATTGTATCGTAAGAGCTTGATTATGGCTAATATGCTTCTAATTAATGCTGGTGTTAAATATAAAAGTCTTTTAACATGCTTGTTTTTTATAGATTGATGAGGCATTGAAGATTAAAAACACTGAGATTGCTAAAGAGCTTAGCCTACCACCAGTTAAACTACATTGCTCAAGTAAGATTTCATTTTAAACCCTATATTTTTATATGAAATACAAATCACATTTAAAAATGGTAAAAATCTTCTTGTTTCTTGACTGAGTTGTTTATGATCTTGTGCTTTAAAGTGCTGGCAGAGGATGCCATAAAAGCAGCTTTGGCAGACTACCATCTGAAACAGGAAGGTGAAGAGGGCAAGAAGATAGTAGCAGCCAACAACTAGGGGTCGCTGTTGGTCCGTTTAAACCTCTCTACAAGTTTAGACCAAAGCTCTTCAAACAGTGAACTGTAGCCTGTCTTTTAAACGCACAATTTTAAGGGATAGTTCCCCAAAATAAGAAAATTCTTTCATCCTTTATTCACTACAGTTGTTTCAAACCTGTTTCAAATTCTTTGTTCTGTTGAACATAAATAAAGATATCTGGAAGAATGTTAGCAATTTTCGGGTCTGGGATGTCATCCACTTCCCTTGTAGAAAGAAAATATTGTGTTTTTTCTTTGTTCTGTTGGAAACAAATTGAGATATTTTGAAGAATTTAGGAAAACAATCAGTTCTGGGGCACCTTTGACTACAATTTAATTTTCCTAATATGGTAGTAAATGAAGTCCCGAAAATTGCTAACATTCATCAAAATATATATTTCTGTGCCTTTCAGAACAAATTTATTTAGACCGGTATGAAATTAGTGTGTGTAAATGATGTTGGAAATTTCAATTTTGAGTGAACTATACCTTTAAAATCAAATAAATGTCTGTTACAGTCTGTATTTGTGTTGAAATTTTTATATGTAAGTCTGCAGATGTGATGATGAGAGAAAGTGTTTAACACTTGCTATTTAAATTCACACAAACCTATAATGTTGTATATTCATTTAATGCTTCTTAAACCTATCCATATTTACAAAATTAAAGCATATTCACACCTCAGGCATATGACTGAGCATTGATTAATAGTGCACACTTATGAGGGAAGGGAAGTAAGCACTTGTAAAAAACGTATTTAGCCATGTTTTGAGTTTAAAAAAAATAATAATGACAGAATTTTTGGTTTTGGGTGAACTTTCCCTTCAATAGCAACTTATACTATCTAAATATTTCCAAATGTCATACTTATGTTAAAACCGTTCACATATTTGGAATGTTCATTGTTTTCATTCTAGACTATGTTTAGAATATTAAGAATACAGCAAAGTATTCCTAACAACAAAATCTATGTTGAGACTAGCTGACCTCAGACTAAACTGTTTGAAAGGTGACTTAACACTTGGTGGCCTTGAGACGCTGAAGCTGAATAATATCTCTGGACCTTGAAAGGAAATATTTAGAGTCCGGATATGTAAACAATAACCTGACTCATGGAGAACCATTCATACACCAGGACACATCTCCTTAATAGGAGTAGTAAGTTTTCTTTCTTTATTTTTTGGATATGTGCTTGCACCACACTTCATAGTCAAGTGTCAGATTTAAACAGAAAGAAAATAGTATTGTCTGTAATTGTCTGGATTAAATCTGGTTTGTGAACACAGTTTTCACTGGATGGAAACTTTTATTCACCAAAAAACAGCACTCAGATATCAAAATATAAAATAAAATGAAATATAAAAATAGATTATCAGTCAAACATAAAATAGTCGGACACACAACTCAATTTTACAGTCTTGCCTTACAGGCATCCGTTATACAGCAATTTTACGTCACACAAAAGCAAATGAATAAAAATAGCTATTTAAAATAATCTTTGACATTTATATGTCGTCATAGTGAAGTCATAATTTTAACAAACATTTCTTTCAAATAATATCCCTTTAATGCAACAGAAATGTTCTTTAGTAAAGCAACTGTGAGCTACTGTGAGAGTCTTACGACGTATCCAAGAAACAAACTTTCTTTGTGTTTATGTCTAGATGTTCCCTTAAACCTTTTAAAACGTCACACTAAAATGCTGTTTTCTCTTCACTGATAACTGATGTGCCTGAATTAACAACATCCTGTTTGTTCATGTCCACTCGAATGTCAGGCTCAGATGAATGTTTGCTCTCTTCAGGGGGCCCGGAATCAGACGGGTCACTCTTTTCCATGTCAGAAACATTAATACTGTCCTGGGATTTACTGGGGTGGTTGTTTTCCAAAGAATCCTCAACGACTGACTGACACGTAGTCTTGTCCTCTAGCAAGCCAGAACTCTCCTTCTGACTCATTTCACAACTTTTCACATTATCTGTAGGTTTTTCATTCTCCACCGTTATATTCTTCTGGGGCACTTTTGACTACCATTGATTTGGAACAACTCGAAGGTGATTAAACGATGACGAGATTTTCATTTATGGGTGAACTATCCCTTTAAGTTCAATTCGAGTTCAAGTTTATTTATATAGAGCTTTTCACAATGTGCATTGTTCCAAAGCAGCTTTACAGGAGCAAACAAGAAAAACAGAAATACACAAAAGGTAAAACACAGCACAGTGCATGGTGTTTACAGAACAAGCAAGATCATTCTAATAAATAATATCTAATAAATAAATAAATAAATAAATAAAAGCAGTCTCCCGGTGAGCAAGCCAACACTGCCCTGCTTAAGTCACTCTCAAGCTTATAGTGAGGAATAAGAGAACCTTGTCAAACTCGTTCAACCTGAAAACCCTAAAGCGATATTTAATTATATTAAAAGGCCAAGTGTATTTAAATGACTTTAGATTTTAATGACTTTCCATAGATTTTTGCGTTTTACAGATAAACTGAAACTGCTACAAACAGCTAAACAGAACTCCCATAGCAATGTAAACAAACACGAGCAAAAAACAACATTAACACAATTTTGACTTTATAACCAAACTGTTCATAACTACATCAGTTAGGCTTGAATAAATAAATGTCTATTTTGTTTTATACCTGTACCGTCACACCCGACATCGTGCACTGCTGTCCGTCAAGTGACGTCCCGACTAACCGATTCCTCGCTCGCGCTCTCTGCTCTGGCTCAAGCGGCGCACGATTGAGTGACACTAGAAATCATATCCAGACTTCCAACGGAATCTGAGAAAACCAAAACGCCCGTTCAAGAGGGGAAAGGTTGTATGTCCTTCTGTTACACAGAAAAATGGAGGAGAATTCAAGTGCCCGACTGTCAGCTGAGCGGCTAGGCGGCTCTCGAGTTACCGGTAGTTTTTGTGGAAGTTTTTCTTTCCCATTTCCTGAGGTTTGAAAAAGCTTTCGCCGCCTCCCTTTTCAATGATTGGTCAACCGTGCTGTCAGTCACAAGCGTAGCATCTGACGTAAGTCCAATAGCCTAAATTATAAAACATTATTTAACATCCAATAATAAGGACACAGCAAAGGTTATTTTAGACAAATAATTACAGAAAATGTATTGTTATCTTATCCCTCAAAATTAGCAAGAATAATTATGAGAAACGTTTGAAAAATTGTTATGGACACACTATTTATTGACACAAATTAAACACTAAAGATAGTTACTCAACGTCCTTTAAGTACTAAAATGACAGAGCAGCAAACAGCGGGGATCATTCACAGTAGCGCAAGTATAAGAAAACATTAATGTCAACAAATTGACAAAAAATACATCATGTGTACTGACGACACCTTCCCATCTCACCTGTAACCCACAGCACTTAGTAATAATCTAATTGTTATGGCTGCTTTTATGTATGGCTTTTTAATCTGCCCCTTTGTATGCTTATAAATGCTTCAAAGCGAACATGAAAGCTGTTCTGGTTTGGAAGGATCACTGATGACAATATTTCTCTTGTTGATGCACCTGTAGTTGTTGGTATGCAAGACTAATACTTAAAATGGTAATCATACAACTTTATTGCTTTTTACATTCATATGTTAATGTGAAATAATGTAAATATTTCATAAATATTTCACTTAGACAGCTTTGAAAATATAATTATATTTTTTGTTTTGGTGTCGGGGCGTACAAAGCAATTGTTAGTCTGCGAAGAGAAGTTCTGTGGTGCACTTTGAGGCTCACAGTCACAGTTCCTCAAAGCAAGAATCGATTTCCTCTAAATAGTCTGGTGAAACGTCTATCTCTTGATCTTTTTCTCTTTCACAATTTTGAATAACTTGTTTTATCTTTTAATAGAAATCAAATCTCACAATTCACCTGACAGTTTCTCTTCTTACACCGTATCATTGCCATCTTCTAAATCAGAAATTTTCCTTTTACAGAATTCTCTGATGACATTATCATCTCGGGTGAAGTGTGACCTACCAGAATGATGAAGTCACACAGTAGGTTTGAGAAACATTTATTTTTACAGAACCTTGCAACATATAAACAAAACGTGAAATGATTTCGGTAAATCGGGAAAGTGATCTCAATGTCAATTTGCTTGAGTTCACTACCCAAGTGGGCAATTGATGTTAAATAGATCAAATTGACGTCAAATATCGACATCAAAGAATTGGTCAAAAATGCAAATCAAATCGATGTCAAGTTTTGACGTTAATTTGATTTGCATTTTCTTTTACATTTTTTAACACATTGATGTCCTATTCTAGACCAATAAATAATGAAACAACAGTACTAAATGCAAGACATGTTTTATTATATATATATGACTATTTCTTGAAGAAGTCTCATTACGCCCTCTCGCGGTGTTTGTTAAGTGTGGCAATATTAAATCTGACTTAAGTGCGTCATTCCCATTACTTCTATCATGGCGGCAACACTGGCAAATAAGTGCGCATCTCCGTTAAGTCTGATCAACAGATTGCTTTGCGTCCCTCAGTGGAGGGTGCGATGTGGTTATCATGAAAAGGTAAGTTGCTGTTTACATCGTTATGACAATAAGGTCAATTCTTCCCACCCAGCTTATGTTATTGAGTTACATCAACATCATGTCATTGCTTTTATAGAGTTCCTATAATCTGCTCGATCGTTTTTATATACAATTTCAGGGGTTTTATAAGCTTTGATTTTTTTATGGGAAGCTGTAAATGTGTCAAAAAGAAGTTTACCTACTTTCATATATTACATCATATTTAAAAGGCTGCTTATTTGTATATATAAAATAAAAGAAATAACTTGAATTGTATCTTATAGGTGGTGGATCACTATGAGAACCCAAGAAATGTAGGATCAATGGACAAAAATGCTAAGAATGTGGGCACGGGTTTGGTTGGTGCACCAGCATGTGGTGATGTGATGAAACTGCAGGTTAGATTGCGTACCCATTATATACTTTGAAAATATCTTTGTTATATAAAACCATAACAACAAAAGCAACTCATATAACAATTTTCGATAATGCATCCAGCCATTCTTACTCTTTTCATTTCTTTTCTCACTGATGAATCACAAATAAATGTGATCGTACATGCTCTTAATGCTCTTTAATAGGGATTAATACTCAAATTGGATTGATCTCTTTAGCAGAAGGAAGTGCATATTGTAGATCTTTAAAAAACGTTTGTCCCCCAAATAGATTTTTTGCTGTCTGTAAAACATGTAGGCCTAACATATGTTTTATTTTCCAAGACTTCTTGATAGTATAGGGGATTGCAGGGTCAGTTTAGTGTTCAATCAGAAATGAGGTAATGAGGGTAATTATAACCTATACAAGTCATATATTTATTCATGTGCCATGTTTTTCTACTAGATTGAGGTGGATAAAGATGGAAAGATTGTGGATGCCAAGTTTAAAACCTTTGGCTGTGGCTCTGCTATTGCATCCAGTTCTTTGGCCACTGAGTGGGTAAAAGGCAAATCTGTAAGCAAAAATGGTCACATCACAATACACATATTGTATCGTAAGAGCTTGATTATGGCTAATATGCTTCTAATTAACGCTGGTGTTAAATATAAAAGTCTTTTAACATGCTTGTTTTTTATAGATTGATGAGGCATTGAAGATTAAAAACACTGAGATTGCTAAAGAGCTTAGCCTACCACCAGTTAAACTACATTGCTCAAGTAAGATTTCATTTTAAACCCTATATTTTTATATGAAATACAAATCACATTTAAAAATGGTAAAAATCTTCTTGTTTCTTGACTGAGTTGTTTATGATCTTGTGCTTTAAAGTGCTGGCAGAGGATGCCATAAAAGCAGCTTTGGCAGACTACCATCTGAAACAGGAAGGTGAAGAGGGCAAGAAGATAGTAGCAGCCAACAACTAGGGGTCGCTGTTGGTCCGTTTAAACCTCTCTACAAGTTTAGACCAAAGCTCTTCAAACAGTGAACTGTAGCCTGTCTTTTAAACGCACAATTTTAAGGGATAGTTCCCCAAAATAAGAAAATTCTTTCATCCTTTATTCACTACAGTTGTTTCAAACCTGTTTCAAATTCTTTGTTCTGTTGAACATAAATAAAGATATCTGGAAGAATGTTAGCAATTTTCGGGTCTGGGATGTCATCCACTTCCCTTGTAGAAAGAAAATATTGTGTTTTTTCTTTGTTCTGTTGGAAACAAATTGAGATATTTTGAAGAATTTAGGAAAACAATCAGTTCTGGGGCACCTTTGACTACAATTTAATTTTCCTAATATGGTAGTAAATGAAGTCCCGAAAATTGCTAACATTCATCAAAATATATATTTCTGTGCCTTTCAGAACAAATTTATTTAGACCGGTATGAAATTAGTGTGTGTAAATGATGTTGGAAATTTCAATTTTGAGTGAACTATACCTTTAAAATCAAATAAATGTCTGTTACAGTCTGTATTTGTGTTGAAATTTTTATATGTAAGTCTGCAGATGTGATGATGAGAGAAAGTGTTTAACACTTGCTATTTAAATTCACACAAACCTATAATGTTGTATATTCATTTAATGCTTCTTAAACCTATCCATATTTACAAAATTAAAGCATATTCACACCTCAGGCATATGACTGAGCATTGATTAATAGTGCACACTTATGAGGGAAGGGAAGTAAGCACTTGTAAAAAACGTATTTAGCCATGTTTTGAGTTTAAAAAAAATAATAATGACAGAATTTTTGGTTTTGGGTGAACTTTCCCTTCAATAGCAACTTATACTATCTAAATATTTCCAAATGTCATACTTATGTTAAAACCGTTCACATATTTGGAATGTTCATTGTTTTCATTCTAGACTATGTTTAGAATATTAAGAATACAGCAAAGTATTCCTAACACCAAAATCTATGTTGAGACTAGCTGACCTCAGACTGAAAGGTGACTTAACACTTGGTGGCCTTGAGACGCTGAAGCTGAATAATATCTCTGGACCTTGAAAGGAAATATTTAGAGTCCGGATATGTAAACAATAACCTGACTCATGGAGAACCATTCATACACCAGGACACATCTCCTTAATAGGAGTAGTAAGTTTTCTTTCTTTATTTTTTGGATATGTGCTTGCACCACACTTCATAGTCAAGTGTCAGATTTAAACAGAAAGAAAATAGTATTGTCTGTAATTGTCTGGATTAAATCTGGTTTGTGAACACAGTTTTCACTTGATGGAAACTTTTATTCACCAAAAAACAGCACTCAGATATCAAAATATAAAATAAAATGAAATATAAAAATAGATTATCAGTCAAACATAAAATAGTCGGACACATCTTACAGTCTTGCCTTACAGGCATCCGTTATACAGCAATTTTACGTCACACAAAAGCAAATGAATAAAAATAGCTATTTAAAATAATCTTTGACATTTATATGTCGTCATAGTGAAGTCATAATTTTAACAAACATTTCTTTCAAATAATATCCCTTTAATGCAATAGAAATGTTCTTTAGTAAAGCAACTGTGAGCTACTGTGAGAGTCTTACGACGTATCCAAGAAACAAACTTTCTTTGTGTTTATGTCTAGATGTTCCCTTAAACCTTTTAAAACGTCACACTAAAATGCTGTTTTCTCTTCACTGATAACTGATGTGCCTGAATTAACAACATCCTGTTTGTTCATGTCCACTCGAATGTCAGGCTCAGATGAATGTTTGCTCTCTTCAGGGGGCCCAGAATCAGACGGGTCACTCTTTTCCACGTCAGAAACATTAATACTGTCCTGGGACTTACTGGGGTTGTTGTTTTCCAAAGAATCCTCAACAACTGACTGACACGTAGTCTTTTCCTCTAGCAAGCCAGAATTCTCCTTCTGACTCATGTCACAACTTTCCACATTATCTGTAGGTTTTTCATTCTCCACCATTATATTCTTCTCTCTCCATGGTGTTTTAACCGGAGTCCGTAGGTTCTTGGTAGCCAACATGATGTCCTCCTGAAGCTTCTTGGCTGAATTCAATGGCTCCTCACTAGGGCTGATGTTGACGTTCTCTGGAACTTCATTGAAGAAGCGAGCTCCTCCGGTCTTGTCTCTCTCATCGACATACATCTTGGACGGGAAAGCGCAAGGGTAGTATGCGCTGACTTTACGTCTGCGGCTCAGGATCGCAGCTGAGCAGATGATGGTAAAAACGAGAAGAAGCAACGTGGTAATGACAACAACGAGAAGGAGGTTCTCTTGAAAGAAGTCCACCACTTGATTTATAAAAGGCTTGGTTTCATTTTCTCCATCGAGGGAGGTGGACAGAACTGACATATTTAGGTAAGAGGAAATGCTGGGTGTGGGGAGCAGGTCTGTGCTCCCAGATTCCAGTTGCCCACTGCTTTCCAAAGAGTCATTGAAAATGACAGGGGAGGATTCAGTGATGCTTCCGTTTAGCAGGATGATAGACAAGCCAAGGAGGAGGCAGAAGGATGAATGCTCCATTCTATGACTAATAGCCTGTGGTGATTAAAAAAGTGAAGTACATTAAATCACTACTACTGTACAGTATATTATATCTATACATGAGAAATTCTGGAGTAATCGTTCACCTAAAAATGTAAATGTATTTACTCACCCTCTTGTCATTTCATACCTGTCTGACTTTCTTCTACTGAACAAAAAATAAGATATTTTGAAGAATGTTGGTAACCAAACAAAGGCGGTACCCCTTGACTTCTATTGTTTCGACACAAAACCAATGCAATTCAATGGGTACAGCCGTTATTTCTTCGAAATATCTTCTTTTGTTTTCTGCAGGAGAAATACTCACAGGTTTGAAATGGCATGTGGCATGGTGAACTATCACTAACACACAGGTTAATGTATTAAAGTGCTCAGCCACTGCAACCACACATAAGTTCAATGACTACTGGCTAAATTATCAAAAGAAAATAATTTCCAGTTTAGTAACATCAAACTAAGTTGTACTGTATATGAGCATCTTATACCAGCTCAACCAGTTTCCCCCGAATGTCCCTACAGTTCATACAGTATTAAATCAATCATTATTTTACTTTTGTTGAAGTGAAGTTTTCACAAAAGACATCTGCTGAACCTACATAGTCTCCTTAAGCATTCAAGGAGAAATGATGGCGATTAATTTCTTTAAACAGATATATTTCCACTGTGTAACCAGAGGTCTATGTGCCATCTGTGCTTGAGCTGACAATCATAATTATCACTGGGCAAGTAGCACAAAATGGAAATAGAATCAGTGTCGTGTTGCCTCATTCTCCAACACGCACATATATCATGAATTTTTGACTCATGCCTGCATCAAAGAATTTCGCACAAAAGTCCCATCCTCACACATAATCTTCCTTTAATGTAAATCTCAGAAGGTTTAAAGTTTATACAGTAAGGCTGAACTCAACTGCTCAACTGTTAGAGAGGGGAAGTATTCTTTGTGACTGAACTTCTCAACAGTCGCAGAAAAGTTTCACACAAATCCTTTGTTAGTTAGTAAGACACATCTTGACCTTATAAAGCCATGCATTCCTTTGAGTTAACTCATCTGTCTATCATTGCATGGGCAGAAACTGCATTACTAAAATAGAAAACAGGCAACAGAGATGTAGAAATCTGAATCCATACTTACGTTCTCCAAGAGCTGAGGTTCTAAAGCATGCCTCACTTAAAAATCCTACAGAAGACCAGAGAGAGAATAGCCTCAGCTCATTCCTCCTCTCCAGCTGGATGTTCTGTTGTTACAGGCTGCATGATGAAGAACACTTGGATTGGTGTGGGGGGAAAAACGTATTTTTTCCCCTCCTCCTTCTCTTACTCTGCCCCAGAAAGAGAGACAGGGCCATTTCCAGACACACTGTTCTTGTTAAACTTTGGAAAAGGCTGTTGGGGGGGCAGCTGAGTTTTCCCCCGCATTTGTGGTGGAAAAGTTCAGGCCACCAGATGTAAGCACAACTAGAAGTGTTTTAACTTTTGTGGCTTTATTTATACAAGGAGCGACTTAAGAATACGCTCCTATACTTGTGTCTGATAAAATACACTGATGGGCTCTTGTGAAATACTTTGGTGTTGATTCTTTATTGTTAATATTTGTCAGACAGAGACATATGCATTCCTGTTTCTTGAGCCAATTGAATTCAATCAAGATCTTAGCAACCAGAGATCCATGTCTGCCACCCAAAAAAGGGGCAGCAAGGATGAAAAGGGGCAACATGTGGTCTTTAAACAGAAGCAATCAGGTCCCAGAGGAGGAGGTTTATGTTTCCTGTGTTCACATGATTTATGGGGGAGAGGGGACATGTGCTGTAGGTCACTTGTGAAACAAAGGAAAAGGTGTTCAGAGTAAAACAACAGCATAGTGAACTAAAACTAAATAATTCGACTAAATCATTTAAAAGCATATATTTATATGAAAGCTCTGGAGTTTTTCTCCAGGAATATATTGCTGTATGGACCTCTTAGTTCACCAAGCACTTCTTGAGGCATTTTGGAGTTGTAATGATTTGTCAAGACATATTCAAGATAGTAAAAACAGATGGTTTAAGAGCATCTAAACTAATCTTTAGAGAGTAAAGACCAAAGGATGTAATATATCTTCTTCATGTCATTTGTTCCTGCAGAGATAAAAACTTATAACGTATATCAAGCCAAGTAAGACATTTGCAAATACTTCATAGTCCAGTTTGGAAGACGTTATCAATGTTGGTCCTGAAGAACTTACGCAAACGTTCAATCAAAATCAGTAAGATTTTATTTTATATGCAATATTATAAAAATAAAAATATTAAATAAATAAAATAGTAAGCGGAAGTGCTTCTGGACCAGTGTTAACATCCTGCTAAGTGGTCTATATATACAGTGCGGTATATTATATACAGCATGACACTAAACTTCTAGCTGTAGTTCCCTTTCTGTCTGTCTCTCGACGTTGTGTCGAGACCGAATGGGGTTTGAACTTGAGAACATATCATCTCTGATTGTACTTTTAAGAAGCCAATAAACTTGGCGAACGGCATGGCATGGCAAGGCCAACGCCTGTACGACTGTTGGTAAGAGACTCTCATCATTGACTCACTCGAACTGATGCCTTACCACACTACTGGAAGGTTACGATTACGCGGTAATGCTCTCTTGTGACTCGCCCAGGCCGGTCAGTGTCACCTGCTGGATTCGTGATGCAGCTCAGCGTTGTGGTGTTTCGGATAGGAACCCCATTCTGTCTTAACACAACGTCGAGAGACCGACAGAAAGGGAACGTCTCTGTAACGGATGTAACCTCCATCCCTGATGCCACAATGTTCCCTCATGCCACAACACTTCGCTGTCCTCTGCAGCGACCGAGAATGCCTCTCAGGTTCCTCAGCCCAAAAGGTGAATGAATGGGCTCGCCATCTTTCTTTTATACCCGTATGCATGAGCGCAGACTGGCACGCCATACCATTTGCCAAGTTCATTGGCCTTTTAAAAGTACAATCAGAGATGATAGGTTCTCAAGTTCAAACACCATTCTGTCTCAACACAATATCAAGAGGCCGACAGAAAGGGAACGGAGGTTATACCTGTAACCAAGACTTTCTTTATTTAATATGTGAACCTATACATTTTTTTTCCTTTTTCCTTGGTCCAAAACATCTCTATAAAATATAAAAAGTTTTCAAACACCAGACTTCTCAAGTATGAAAGACTAGATTTATTGTAGTCAACCTTTTTATTTTTAGGTGAAATTTGGAATGCATGCACAAGACTGTTCAGGACACAGATAAGTGCTCGGATTCATGGACATCGCCCCCCACCCTGCAGTGATCAACTGAGGAAGTCTGTCTGAAACCAGAAACACAAAAAGAGGCACCAATACATTTACAGTACATGTACATCAGAAGAGCTCCCCGGTAGCCACTGCCTCTTAAAGCCAAGTTCACCTATCAGAGCACGTCAGTTCATTATTCTGTAACATGATGTGACTACTGAAATGCTGGGGCAAACTGGAGAATACAGATCATGAAAAAGTCTTTCTGAATCAAAACAACAGCAAAACCATTTTCATGCAAATGCAGAATGATGAGCATCCAAGATTTGACTTCATAGGGGTGGATTACCTGAGGTGCGACAGTAATTGTATGACTACTGTCAAGTTGTACTGTAGGTGTGTGAGGATATGCATGAATAATGCATTTCGAGCAATACGTGCCAATCATGTATCAAAATCAGGTTTATGTTCTCATAATTGCAACATTATGTTATTGCTTTTTGATATATTGAACTGAATGTGGTATATTTTGAAAAACCCTGTTGTTGGATGCTTAATAATTATTGAGGTGGATCTAAAAACAGGCAATAAAGCTGCATGTGCTTAATACTACAGTGATGATCACCCCATGGGACTGAACCGCTTATAAAATCCTACATGTCAAGTGAGTAGCTCATTGCTACTTTAGTTTGTTTTGCTATGTGTGTTTTACTCTTAAGCACTCCAAATGTTTGAATGGTTACGAACGTTTCTTTGCTTAATAATATACGTATCTATGATTAGTTTCTGAAGTATCAATGACCTTTACAATCACTTCAAAATCACATCAACACAGTTCGGACTGCCTTTTTTTGCTGATGTCTCACTTTGAATCGTATGACAAAGAAAAGCCTTGTTTTTCAATAAGCCGTTCCATCTACGACTGGAAAAACATACAAAAGTAGAAATAAATGTGTCAGCACAACAAAAGGAAAGAGAAATACTGATGTGTATATACAACGACACTCTGTAACATAGCGGTTAATATCTGAATACTTATGGATACCGTGTTACAATAACATAAAAATTAAGAATGTCACAAAATGTGAAAACATCAGTTAAAACCAGTGAGCATTCATCGCCACAAAATTCCCGTCGCTAGGCGAATGCTTGGGGGATACTTGACAGAAAGTAAAAGTCCATCTTGGAATGTTGCTTGAGGTTGTGAGAAACACCAAGCGGAATGATCGAGTCCAATTGAGAATTTTGGCAGTGACTGACTCCCTGCCCAACTGAATCTCACTCTCTCCGTATTGACGCAATAATGGCCCGGACCATCACCAGTGTCTTAGATTGCCACTTTGGACACCTGCTCTTCCAGTTTGGTGATTCTTCTGTCCTGCAGTGTGACCAGATCTCTTAGGGACTTGACTTCACGAAGAAGCTCCTCTAACTTTACTTCGTTCTTCTACAGACACAAAAGAAAGCACAAAATAAACTCACTGCAGTTTCTGATTATTTTTGCCTCTGTCCTTATCAGATGCTGATAATGTACAGAGCATTTACAATCTGAATAAACCTTTACTACTGCAGATGTTATAAAGCAACACATTAAAGGATAAATACAAAAATAATGCCTCTAAAGAAAAAGTGAAACATTGGCCAACGTGTTCACAATAAAACACCTTCACTTTTAGAATTTATCAATTGAGGAACAGAAACCCATCCTTTATATAATCAGACTTACTCTGGGGATCTGGGGGGATGCAGGCTTCTGAGGAGTAGGTGGCTCTTCCACCTTTTTGGGCGCCTTGTTATCCAGCAAATTTTTTTTGACTACTTTGAGGTCGCGATTTTTGCCTGGAACGTAGCCGTGTTTGAGGGAGATCAGGATGGGGTCTCCATTCTTGCCTTCAAACCACTCCTCCGCCTCTAGTGCGGGGTCTGGACCCGCTGTGTCTGGATACAGGTCATCCTGGAAGAGGTCTGACTGCCAAGAACAAAGGATACATACATGCTGTCATCATTATGTTGCTTTGCCAATTAGACAAAAAATAAATACAACAGAGAGAAGTATGATAAAACTGCACTTTATATTTAAGAGACTGTGACTCCTATATAAAAAATAATTACATCCTTCCCACAAAGAGTATGTCTTGTCATATCTACACTTATACAAAGCGACTTAACAGTGCATTCAATCTACACTTATTTTGGTTGCACTTTTAATTTGACAGTAAGTGTACCTATAGTATACCTAATAAATGCTGCGTAGTACTGTATATGGTAACTACATGGTATACGTTTAGGGGTAGGTTCAGGGTGAGTACCTAGTTATTATGTATGTACATACACAGTATCTGGGTATGTACACAGTATGTACATGGGAAACAGGACAGTAAAATAAAGTGCTACCCATCTTTTTTATCAGTGTAACTTTTGCCTTGTTATTGTAATTCAATAATGTTAATTCAGTTACAAGATCATCTTGTATGCTGTTAAACATCTTTGTTACTGACTGCAAATACCTTTCTAGGAACGGTCATGATAATCGGCTCACATTTTCTCTCATGAAGTTTATAAAACCTGTAAAGAAACGGACAGGTGTTATTGTAATGATGACAGGCTTTGATAACAGCAGCATATCCAAATATCCTTAAAACACAAAGTGAAAGAAAAAAGCTTTTAGGATCTTAAGATGGATATATTTCAAATTGTTACTATTTTTTTCATAAAACTATTTATTTGCAAGGAATAACTCAAAACTGAGTTATTCACATGTGCTTCTGTGACAACTTATTTACATCATGTCAGGGTTTTTTTTACGATGTGGACATTTGTGGGACTTTTTTAGAAAACAATAGGTTCTAGCTATAAAGTCAAATGGAATGCAACAATTTTGAAGTTCAGAATGCAGATAGATCCTTGTAATTCCAAGGCAACAATTGCTTTTTTAAAAGCCAGATATGGAAAATAATTTAAAATAATATAATGAACTACATTTAAACCTTTATAATCATTTGGCCACTTTTTTCTCACCTCACCCACCCATGTGGTTAAAAATTATTCAAAATTTTTAGAATTCTAAGAATTATTTCTGAATATTTATTTCAAAGTGATTAAAAGTGCATTTAAAGAGAAACAAAATTTCTCTTTAGTGTTTACATGCCCTCCTGTCATTTCAAACCTGTATAACTTTCTTTCTTCTGCAGAACATTAAATAAGATATTTTGATATTTGTTGGTAATAGAAAATCATTGGTCCCCATTGACTTGCATTAGTTTTATTTCCATACAATAGAAGTTAATGGGGACCAACGGTTTTGACGATTATCAACAAATTACAAAATATATTTTTTTGTGTGTTTTGCACAAGAAAGAAAATAATACAGGTTTAAAATGACAGTATGTTGAGTAAATGATGACAGAATTTTCTTTTTGAAGGTAAACTGTTTCTTAAATCTATACATATCAATATCAATAATCATTAAATACAGGATTGACACTAAAACTAATGAACCTTACAATGATCATTCGTATTCAAATGACCTTCAATGACATTTAGAACCACAGCAAGCCCTGAAGACTTTTGATGCTACATTACACCCACAGCACATAACAGACTAAAGGCTCCCCCTACTGTATGAAATAAACCTAGCAGCATGAGTACAGCATCCGTCATGATACTTCACTCAGAACCATAATCACAACAGCACTGATAAAATATGTCAGGTAACAGATTCATCTGGATGCACTTACAGTACAACAATGTAAAGTCCTTTAAAAATATATCAAATATCGAAACACCTGTGGAGGTGCATACCTGGCTATCTCACACTTGTTGACATCTAAACCTCTCTTAGGCATATAACCCATGCCTCTCTGAGGCTCCTTGCTGGAAAACGTATTGAGGTAGTGCACAAATGGTGCCTCGTCCGTGATCTCAAAGTAACGGATGCTGCTGTCACCCTGGAACAGAAACATGTTTTGCTTTTTTCAAGTTTTGCTGCTCTAAATTCATAGGATGGAAGGATGAACTTGATGCATGTGTCAAAAAACAAAAAAGCATGCTGACCTTTCCACACAGGTAGACAACATTAGTGTCAGGGTCATAGAAGGGAAGCAACACTCCATTGCTGGTGTCCATTTCATGCACAGATATAGGCTCATCCATGTTTTTCTAAAATGACACAAAATATTTCATGAAAACACTGTTTAAAAAAAAAATTCACACATGGAGAAAGTCGATGTGTTTGACTTACTGGATTCCATAACGCCAGCTGTCGTTCACTCATTCGACTGAAACCAGTGGTGAAGATGTTTCCATCAGCCAGAAAAATGGCCCTCATTGGCCGCGCCCCCTCGTGGGCCTTATCCTTCTCCTGTTATCATCGATGTCAGTGACACAGTTAACCATGAAATAAAAAGATCAACCTACAAAATATAATTGTGAGATGTGTTCACTTACTGCGATGATCTTCCCTTTGCGCGGATCAATAACACGTACTTTCTTGTCCTTGCACGCGGTACAAATGAAGCTGCCATTGCGACTCCAGCAGACGCTGAAGATCACGTCAGGATGCATGTCCTCCAGGTTGATCAGGGCTTCTCCTGTGCCCACGTTCCAAATGATGATGAGATTATCACATCCTGATGGAGGAGGGAAGACAAAAGTGGTTCTTTGATTGTTCAGACACACACAATTTTTTTGACATTATATTATGCAAGTAGCTAGTGTCTTTACCAATCCTTTGTGTAATATGAAGATGTTTTTACTCAATATACTGTATATTTCTTTTATCTAATATAAATGATTACATTATTGTAAGGCTTGATGATGAAGATAATGGCCATAAGAAGGTTAAATAGCTTTGGAAGTTGCCCATAAATGAAAAAATATATAAAATCAATTAATGCATGAAATATTGTTTAAAAATATATAAATATTATATTATATTTAGATTTTCATGTCAAGGAATATTGACCATTATGATCGAGACCATTATGGACATACATATTAATATGAATACTGAGGATTCAAAAATGTTACATTGTAATTCAAAAACTAAAGTACAAAATAGAAACAGGCATTTTCAGCTCCCTTACCTGCACTTAACACAACATTTCGGGCTGTCGGATGCCATGTCACAATCCCCACCCTCTTGGAGTGACCCTCCAACACCACGACTGGCTCAGAGAGAGCTGAGGTGAGGCCATTCTCTGGGATCTGCCACACCTGTGGGACCAATATGGGAAAATGTACTCTTCCAGATTCCTGAACAAGGTTTCTATGAAAGTATAAGTAAAAGAGCTGAGCATACCATAACTGTACAATCTTCAGAACCACTGGCAATGACGTGATCATTGTGTGGACACCAGTCGATGTCCAACACTGGGCCTGTGTGACCGCAAACAGTGGGATAGGCCTTATCAATACGACCCGTCTGCAAACAAGAACCAGCGACAGACAGCTTGAATTTATATGAATTCTTGTTCTGACCAAGAATAACAAGTAATAAGTTCTTCAACCACCACTTTGAAAGATAACTAAATGGTGGCATCATTCATACAAACAATTCAGTTTTTCAAGGTTTTGAATAAACCGCTTAGCATTTTAAAAGCACAAAAATGACTAAATTATTTTACACAAAAGATTTACAGGAAAAAAAACATGCACTCTTCTCACTGAATCAATTCTTCTCTAACTTATATTCAGGGCTGGGGGGTACTTTTATTTATTTCACTACAGAATAAAAAATACATGCTTTAAAAAGTAATTTGTAACATATTTCGTTAGATTACACAAATTCAGTAACTTAATCGAAATACTTTAGAATACTTCGGAAAACTAATAAGGTTAGTAACAAAAAGGAGAAACCACCAAACAGAGAAGCAGAACATCTTAGAAAAAAGAAAAGCAAAAACTGCTTGATCTCAAACACAATGCATTAAAAGCTGGGGTGTGTAAACTTTATTGAATTTGAGGCTAAATTGTACTTATTTTGTCTGCTGGGAAACATGTGGCTATTACTCTTGTTGGATTCTCTTTCTGTCTGGATTTATTATTACAGCTCTACTTTTGGAATATACTCCTTGCCGTGCCGTTGGTACACACCATCCTGTGATAAATGCATTGTGTTTCATGAAAACTTGTATCCGTCACTAAATTCAGAAGATATGAGAACATAATTGAATGAAAAACTCACAATTGCAATCTCGCAATCTTGACATTTTTCTAGTGAGTTTATTTCATGCAATTCTAACTTTATAACTTTATAACAATTCAGATTTTCTCAAACTCACAATTCTGAGAAGAAATCAGCGTTTTTTTCTTTTATTGGACAATATAGTCTGCAATTGTGAGTGTATCTCTCACAATTATAAGAATATAAATCAGATTTGTTAGTTATAAACTCGGCAATTGTGAGAACTGTGAAATATAAAGTCTCAATTACCTAAACTGATTACTTTAACAAGGGACTCACAAAACATGAAAAGAGTCATTGATCATTCAGTTAACCAGAGACTTGATGATTTAAGGGTATGTACATTTTCTAATGTGGCAATTTGTATAAATTCACTCCATTCACATTTATGTTATGGAGTAAACTTCTATTGCATGAAATAGATTATTCTGAACATTACTAAATAAAATTTCTATGTAATTTCTATGAATCCAGATTTATATTATATATATATTTATATATATTTTTTTTTTCATTATTCTAATTTTGTATATTCTGCAAGGGGTTTGAAACAGCACACCTGTAGTTTAGGATGCTTTTGCAGATTGTCAGCGAATCACAGATTGCTGTTTACATTAATTGCCTGTTATAGTTAATGTATGGTTTAAATTAAATAAATACAATTCAAATTCCAAGTAATCACTTTGGTAATCTAAATACTTTCAGATGTAGCTGTAACTTTATTACCACCATTTGAAAAGTAACTGTAATGAATACAGTATTGAAAAGAAATACATATTTTAAATATGTAACAAAGCAACGTGTATTTTGTTACTCCCCAGCCCTGCTTATATTATTTGTAACAAATGTTCAAATATGTTGTAATTGGAGTTATGGCTTACCTTT
This sequence comes from Triplophysa dalaica, assembly GCF_015846415.1. Lineage (NCBI taxonomy): Eukaryota > Metazoa > Chordata > Actinopteri > Cypriniformes > Nemacheilidae > Triplophysa > Triplophysa dalaica. Next base: position 20,163,351 of record NC_079545.1, read on the forward strand.
TGCAGAGGGAGCACAAGAAAAGCTCCACCTCCACTAGCTTCCACAATAATAGCAACAAATTTGGGGTTTACTGCACAAAAGGCACTGTCCCAGGTAACTCTTGAAACCCTAATGTCATCATAGCACTGATCATTCTTCACCGCCTGGCCAAACACATGACGGAATTTACTCTGTCGTACCACTCGTCTGATCATTTCTACAGAAGAGGAGAGAATTTTTGTGATTATGTTATGTTCTTTTTCAAATAAGGGTGCAAAATAAATTATGTATTGAAACCAATAAGCAAATAGCCCTTTGTATTATTAACTTTGATGAATGTGATACTAACCAGGATTACTTATATCATGTTAATAATATAGACATTATAATGTTGTAAATAACATAGCGAAAGTAACCATTTATTAAGGGTGGTTACTGATATTGTGTATGCATAATGTAATAATGCTTTTAAACTATTTACTGCTTTTGGTTGGCAATTGATTATTTCATGTACATTGTATCGAGAAAACGGCAGTATTAACATGCATTATAATACCATATATTTGTCATGTAGTTGTTTATTTATTTATTTATCTATCTATCTATTTCTTTTTTATTTCTTTACTACCACTGCCTAATTGTATTAAGCTGCTTTGGAAAAATGCAAAACTGTAAAAAGCGCTGTATAAATAAAATTTAATTCAATTCAACTATTTGTAAAATTATTATAATAGTGATAAAACACAAATATCATCCAACAATATGTATCTACATTTAAGTACATTTATAGAGGGAAAATAGTTATATTTAAACATTAAGAAAGTAAAAAGAGGTCTATATATGGTACATTCCTAATGGCAGATAAATGAATGCATTTTCAAGCCTTTTTTTCTTTTAGCATTCATATTGACAGTACCATATTAGGTCAAGATGGGTTGTGAAACATTTTTCCATTTTACTCTGCATGCATAACCACATCAAGACAAGGAGAAAAAAATCAAATGCAGTTATGCTTGTGAAAGCCAACAAGACAACAAAAGCAACAAAAGTATATGTTTGATTGTGTCAAATAAACCTGCATAAAGTATATTAATATAAAGTATCTTTTGGAAACAAAACAACCTATACCTGTAACCTGACTATTAAAAAATGACATTTACAAGGTTAAGGTTTATAAGGTTGTAATCGATAAATTAGCCATTGCAGTAAATAACATAAACTAACAACAGTTTTTCAGCATTCAGTAATCCATATCAATGTTAATACAATTAATGATCTTTCTTCATGTTGCATAAACTAATGTTAACAATTACAACATTTGATTTAAGAATATAGTTTATTAGTAAATGAAAAATTTATCACGAAATAAACGGTGTACAAGTGTTGTTTGTTAATGCATTAATTAATTGTTAACAACTAGAACCTTATTGTAAGCAAAATTAATACTTATGAACTAAAGTTGTAAATATGCACCATATGTAACCTGTGAAATTTAAAGTCTTTGTCTGTCTTAAACCTATTTAGGATCAATCTCATCATCTCAACTAAAACTACAATTCATAAAGATTCCACAAACAAGACAAACAATCAATTTTAGTGGGCAAGACTTTGTTCCCTAGAGCACATAATCTTACAAGCATCCTTGCTACCACTTAGAAAGCATCTTCGAGTGCAGTGTAATGGGAAAAAAATTTGCACACGCCTATGATGCCCAAAAGCTGCTCGTGCTGATGATGCACGAATATGCAGTGTAAGTAGACCGGTTTTGAAATGCCGAATCTTGAATAATTAACAATACATAGGCTAATGCAACTGCTATATTCATTCATATGGGTAATTATAAATCAATAATCAACGGCTATTAGCTGCCTTTACTAATACCTTATGTGCACTATCTGGAGGTATCCCAGACCGTTATTGCTAAGATAATATGATGCTGTTTGTGTCGTAATAAAAACAATAATAAACCGCATTTGCGTGCATAAAATGTCATCATCATAAAGAAGTCACGGATGTGGTGTTGGAAATAGGTCAGATGTATGGTCGTGTGTGTTTGCTATCTAATGGCCGAGCTGCGTTATTGATGGTAAGCATCCCAGCGAAAAATAAAAAGCCCTACAATTTAGAAACATAAATAAAGGAAAAACAATATAAAAAAAGATTAGGAAAATAACAGAATGAAAAAAAAAATATTCGCGTATGTCGGGTGAGTGAAAAACATGACATAGCCTAATCGATAGATAGGCAGGCTTCTGCTGGTGTGAGAAAAAGAGCTAACCGCTAGCTGAATAAATGAATGAAAAACATGGGAAAACGCACTTTACGAATAAATTGTTTTTGTAATGCAGCTTGTTTTCAACTCAACGTGTTTTTGCATGCACTGGATGACCAAACGCGAGGTGCTCCTTTGATTTAGATGTGTGCTATGCACCCGGCACAGGTCATGATGGTCAACTTTCAATTAATATCTCAGTGTTTCTGCTCATCTCGCACGTATGCATGCCGATCAACCACCGTAGGCTATATGTTTTCACACGTCCGAAAACAATGCAATACGAACGAAAAACCCTGCAGACGATCATACACGGGCGCAAGTTTTGCGGATAGGTATTAGCGATTTCCAGAGCTTGTATAAATCAGTGATGCTTGCTAAAATCGAGCTAGCATTCCGGCAGAGTCTATTGCACCACTGACCTGCCGTGCATGAATATGACAAAATGCGAAATGCTCACCTTTATCAGTACCGCGCCTCTTAAAGCATTAAATTCAAAGCATTAATTTATTTTCTCACAGATTCAGTTGTGCTGGTGACTCTCAGTGAATTGCGGCTAGCCACAATAGCTTCCCTCCTCTCCTTTATTCTGAATGAACGGGAGAAAACGCCCTTGTTCTCCTCTACCCTCCCCTCCTCCTAATGTCCTCCTACATGGACATCACCGAGTGTGAATGAGAAGTGGTACAAATTGTACCCAACTCACCGACAGGTATTTTATATGTGTAAGCAAATTTGAAATAAAGATACAAGACTGTGCCTTAAATCATACAGTGTGTACATTACAAACACTGTTAATAATGATCACATGCATATGATCAGCTTATAAGGTTATGAAGTCTCATACTAATGTTAAGAGTGCAAAAGGATGGATGACGTAGTGTCCAGTCTAAACAGTTGGATTATGTTACAAAGTGCAGTGGACCATAAAATCTAATTTAAAGTCTTATTTTCAGCTTCTGGTTACTTCTAAACAAAAAGCTCTTTCGTGGATCATGATCTTTCACCAGCACTCCTGAAAGGGACAGCTCACCCAAAAATGGAAATTTTGTCATTATTTACTCATCCTCAGATTGTTCCAAACCGGGGGGATGAGATCTGTTTGGTTACTGACATTCTTCCAAATATCTTTCCTTTGCTTTCAGCAGAACACCAATTAATCATGTTTGCAACAACCTGAGAGTCATTTATTTTGGTTAAACTGTCCATTAAACAGAAAAGAAAATGTTAAATGTTTTTTAAAACACGTCAGTCAAATTGAGTTGTCCATACAAAACAGCATGTTGTGGTGTCATGTCACGATACTGTAATGATATCAGATAATGGTAACCAATGATTATTTAAATGTAACCAATGGATTGAGTGGTACCGTATCTGACGCAACATTGAAAAATTCTTCAAGTTGCCAAATTTATGTTCGTTAAGCAAAGAGCAATTTTTTTATGTACGACTTTCAAATTTTGCTTCAAGTTCTGAAATATTTTTACTTTAAATGTGGCTTTAAATTGTCATTTTTCTTTTCCAAGGCAGAACTTAATAGTACTACAAAAACTTTGAAAGTTATATACAGCATTACTGTAGATTATAGATTATTATAGGTAGAACTAATTTGGTTCCCCAAGAAACCATTTAACAAGGTTCTTATAGAAGAAGCATTTTTTTGATCTGAAGAACCTTTTCTGTTGTAAAAAAAACTTTTGTGAAGTAGAAAGGTTCTTTCGTTGCTAACGGTTCTTTATGTGACCATTTTAGCATTGTTTTTGATGGAAATCTGAAGCACTATTCTCAATGATAGTACGGAAAAACTTTATACCTTTAATAATAAAATAATACTCACTTAATTTTAATAAAAGCTCTCCTAATGCAAGCAGTCCTCAAGAAAAGCATGCAATTCTATTGTAACACAACACCAAAGATAAAAAGTAATAGTTCACTCAAAAAGGTCATTTACTAATTTACCCTCTTGTCATTTCAAACCTGCATGAACACAAAAGAAGATATTTTGAAGAATAACGGATCATGAGCGGTGCCCGTTCACCTCTATAGACACAAAACTAATGCAAGTTTATGGGTTCTGCCATTATTTGGTTACCAACATTTTTCAAAATATCTTCTTTTGTGTTCCGCAGAAGGAAAAAAGTCATACAGGTTTGAAATGACAAGAGGGTAAGTGAATGATGACAGAATGTTCATTTTTGGGTAAACTATCAGTTTTATTAAATTAGACATGGAGGGAGCAAATTCCTTTTTTAGTGTTAGGTTTTTCTAAGAAGTGTATTAGGTGTTCAGAAAATATAATTATGCCACCGACAAGACACTGAAGATGACTAGATCTCTGTTTTGAGTTTTAACCTAAACTCCAGACATATTTGATCAAGATTCTCCTAAACTCTGTCACTATACTGAATGTTCCTTCAATCAGCTTGAACATCTGCCTTACCTCTCTTCGGCGAGGATCTTCTTTCCATTTTATTTGGAGCTTTTTTTACATCAAAGGCTGTCTTCATCTGCGATACTTGTAGACTCTGACTTCCCACTGTAACATCTGGTCTGGCTTCCATGATGTTTGTCCTGCTGTGGCGTATCACTTTCTCCTGGATTTTGTTGGTGTCTCTGATGAGTTCAGCTACGGGCCTGAATCTGGAGAGTTCATCTTCTTCTGACCCAGAAGAATCACTACTTGACATTCTGCAGGCAAGATGAGAATGTCTGTTTGGCATCATTGTAGGTGAAGATTCATCTTCATCCACAATGTCCATGTAGTTTTCAGAGTCAGGTTGACCACATTTCGAGGAATAATCCATGTTTCCAGTGATGTTTTCCACGTCAGTTTCGGCAAAAGGATTCCGAGGCTTTTTGGGCACGGGAGGTGGCGGGCCCTTGATTTTTGCTTTTCTTTCTAATAACGGTCTCAGCTGAGACATACTCAGATCTTTCAGTTCATATTCCAGAGGGTCTTCACCAGTTGCTTTCGAATTGTCAAAATCATTTGCAACCAATTCATCGTAAAAGACTAAACAGTGTCTTGGAACATTAGTCTCTATTGACATGCAGTAAGGTAGCATATCCAAACATGACGGATGCCTCTTAAAATCCTCAAATGATTCCAATGCTGCCTGCCTTCTGCCCATTTTGATATTCTTGAGCAATAGGTCAGAGTATTCGCGTGGCTCATCTATGGAATGAGAAGCAGACTCCTTGCAGCCTTTTTTAAAGGGATTCTTTGGTTTCTTTGGAACAGGTGGTGGTGGTCCTTTTGTCTTTTTGTCTGCCTGAGGGTTTGTGGATAATATGTCGGGAATCATACTTTGTATCTCAGCTTGAGGAACGTACAAATGGGAGATGTCAGATGATTTCTTTGCCCTCTGATCAGGAAAGGTATGAATCTGAAGTGGCGGTGTGATCACGGCGGTGAAATGCAGAGGTTCTTTTTCCTGTTGCAAAGAAGCTTTCACAGCGTTTCCATCACCAACATCTAAATCTGAGTGAGAGAAAGAATTGAAACTCTTTATGTCAATTGTATATAAATAGTTACATGATTCCATCACTTTGGCATTACATGAAGCAGTCTGTGTATTTGTGTCATCCAGACACAGGTCTTTGGATCGCAGACTCTTTTTCCCAGTTGCCCTTTATGACCTAAGCAGATGACCTCAGTTTCCCTTATCTGTTTGTCTGGAATATCTTTTTGAATTTGACGTCTTTCACCTGATAACTCAAGTGAAGGTGAAGCATTACTTATTCCGTTCAGATGATTTTCTGTGGATGGTGACAGGACAGCTAAATGATAAACAAACTAGCCGTCTCTTTTCACACACTTTGAGTGGGCTCCAAACACACCCTTTTTGGCTTGGTGAGGTGCATTGCTAACCAGGAGCTGTTCAGCCCTGGATTCAAATTAACTCTCAGATGACATGGCAGTTGAGCGTTTTTCCATTACATTAAATGCCCCTTTGTCAGCGGTTTGCTTCTCAGTGTGAAACAAAACCCTGGACAAAGTATTGCTGTGCTTCAAATCTGGATGGAATGTGCGTAATACCACTTGTTCAAAGTCCTCCTCAATTCTCAAAAAAACGGGAGCTACGTCTGCATTTGTGTGTTCTGTATCAATCTCAGAGTCAAATGAGTCAAATGGTGTCACTTTGCATTTTAATAAACAGTTCTCCTGAACCAATTGAGTTTCATCAACAGGAATATTCAAGAGTTAGTTCTTACCTTCACTTCGACTGCATTCACGACTAATAGACTCTTCTCCTCTCAGCATTGGCAATGATGCATGGAAAGTCCGGTTTCTTCTATCTATTTCAAAGCTTCTTTTGTGTGTTGTTGTAAAATTACTATACGCCTCTGTGGCACCGTTAGGTTCTTTCAAAACACATGTTGACATATCAGTCACGCTGGGTGATACTGAACTGATATTTCTGTCCCTCTGGAAACCTAAATCTGTCTGACCTGTCACGCTGTCAGTGGTTGAATATGAGAAAAGTCCAGTGATTGATGGACATTTGGTGGTCACTGTATCCAAGTGCAAAGAATTATCTGTTTTCAAGTACTCAAGTCTGTCCGTGTTGCTTTCTTTTTGTTGAACCCTTCCAGTCCAACCCTGGTCACAAATGATTTGATCAAACTCATGCGATGTTTGGGAATCTTTCAAACGTTTATCTTTATCTTCTTCCTGGAATGACTTACTTTCAAGTAACTCAGCATTCTCTAATTGTTTCTTTGAGTGTTTTTCCAAAGATGTCCTTTTTATTCCCATATCATCCTTCATTTTGTCTTTTGCTCCTGTGTCATATTTTGTCCATGTCTCATTCTTCTCAACACACTTAACTACCTCCTCCAAATTCCCTGGACGAGGACCTTCTAACATCTCTCGAGAACCTCTAGGATGAGTTTTGTTAGTCATTCCTTTCGTTTTGTAAGCGTGTTGCTGGTCCACAGCACTAGATATGCCCTCTCTGTCCTTAGCAGTTGCGTAGTTTATGAGCGTTTCTAATTCTAAGGCACATGGACCTCCTGCCAGGCTCAGCTGAGGATTTGGTGTCCCGGCATTCTGTGAAACATTTGTGTCGTAACTCCAGCTGATCTTTTTTCCTCCTTGGTTAAGCAGGGGCTCACCGTTGTCATTAGGTCCTATTGGTTCGTGACCTGGACAGTCCTTCAGTGGAGAGGTGTCTGAGTTACTAAATATCTGATGGGCTCTAGATCCAGAGCTGTTGAAATGTTCCTCCTCCTGGTTTAAGATCTCATAGTCATTGAAAGCTTCGGACAGGGTTTCTTCTTTTTCAATGCCTTTGTCCTGTTTCTGTCCCATTACCTCTGTGAGAACACATATTACAACTCATGAGTATATGAACAGACCATGAATCTTTATCTGAAACAAGCCACCTCCCATCTCAATCTCCCTCTTGTTCCTATCTCTTCACTCCTTTTTTTGGAATGTTGCAATGCCTAAAATTAAAGGACTCTCGATGTGGCCAGTGAGTCATGGAACCAAAAAGGGAACTTGACAACTGGCAGAGCAGATCTGTTACCAGGTGCCAAGGTCACATTTGACATGAAAGGGGAAAACCCACCGACTCCAAATTTATCCTTCGGTGCTTGACAAAAACAATCTGGACCTTTTGACCACTGTGACGGGACAGCAACATCGTGTCATCTTTTGACAAGAGATCCTCCACAAAAATGGTAACATTGTTACTTAAGGTACTACCTGCATGTCTGGGTATTCTGTCTTTGATATGTATATTCATAAATTTGGCAGATGCTTATCCAAATCAGCCAATGATGGATCAGACCCATGACTCTGGAATTATGTTCTTCCAGTTAGGTATAACTCACCGAAAAATGAAAATTCTGTTATCATTTACTCACCATCAAATTTTTCCAAACCTGTATACATTTCTTTGGTCTGCTGAACACAAATGAAGATATTTGGAAGAATGCCAGCAACCAAACAGATCCTCCATTGACTCCAATAGTATTTTTTTCCAACTTTGGCAGTAAATGGGGGTTGAGATCTTTTTGGTTATTGACATTCTTTCAAATATCTTAATTTGTGTTCAGCAGAACAAAGAAATTAATATAGATTTGACACAAAATGAGGGTGAGTAAATGGTGAAATTTTTGGGTGACTTATCCCTTAAAGCTACATCGGCGGTTTACATATACATTTATTCATTTAGCAGACGCTTTTATCCAAAGCGACTAACAAATAAGGTAAACAATAAAAGCAATAATCTTGACATAATGTGGATAGATTAGTGTTTTAAAGTGGTCAGTTTTCATAAAATAGACACACCTACCAATTTGGTTCCATTCCTTTCTATGTAGTTTTGGTTAGATGTTCATTTAAATAAATACTAAAGATGATCTATCAGCAACACTCTGCACTCTCTGACCTCCAGACTCCCAGAGTTATTCATCAGTGACCTTCTGAAACCTCCATTGGAAAGTCTGAATGGTTTGAGAGTAAGAAGCAACGCATGATGCCCAGCTGACTGTAGTGTCTTGTTGGAAGATGTGCCTAATATAGCCTAACATAAGGATAAGTTATAAACAGGTCCTGGAGGATTCCTTTCACCACATGCTGTCATCACAAACAGTAAGCACTTAACCTTATGGAAGCTCACATTAGTTACTTTCATTACTTAAATCACTATACATTATCCTTTAATATAATCTTATTTGACTCACATGCCATTTGGCATGATAGGATATTTTAAAGGGGTCAGTTCTCATTGCTTATTATTTAATAGCATTCATTTTGCCTGACCACTTCTGGATGTATTGCATGCTTATATTATGGTTGTCATTGCACAGGCACCATGTAGTAAATCTAATAGGTTATTTTGGGGTTGATGGCCTCAGCTTGCAATAGTCCAAGCAGCTGGGAGGGTCATCCATTAAACCAGCCTCTCTGTGTTTATCTCTACAACTCCCCTCTCTCAACAGTTTGTCTCAACTTCCTAAATTGGGACCTTTGACAACAGTCTGAATATAGATTTGAATAGCTTCTTAACAGACTATTCCAGTTGTCAGCACGGCAATAAATAAATAAAAAAATAGGTCTAGTTTTCCAATTAAAGTCTGTACATCCTTGTAACAAGGTGCATGTCTTGTTTTAGAGAAATTTAGTTCATTTGTTACCAAAAAACGAATGTTTGTTAATTTTGAAATTATTTTTTATGGGGAATATTAACCCAGTTGCAAATTGTTTTTTAGTTGTAATTTATGTATTATACATGAGCTTTACTTTTATTAGATGTATGCTTGAGGCAAGACTTAATGTCTTGTGTAATTCTACTACTAAACTGAATATATTGCGTTTAAGAAAGTTAAACTTGTTAGAATTTTTTTACTGGAAACAGCACAAGAGTGATTTGTAACAACAAAAACATGTTTTACTCATTAAAAAGGATAATAAACGAAATTTAAATCTACCTCTGACAAGTAAATGAATACATTTAGCATAACTTACAAATACCAAGACATGCAACTGTAACTATATGTCTAATAGAAAATAATAGAAAACACCAGTCTTACCATGTTGATGTATTCCTAGAAAATAAAAATAAAACGTAACAATGATGCTGACATTTGGTTTGTACTAAAAAACGAAAATTTCTGTCTTTTTAGCTCCAGTCCTTTTGAGCTCCTGCCGAAATCCTTTCGGGTCTTGTGACATTAGGATCACATATGTCTAATTGAATTACAGTTCAGACAGTGCTACATTCAAAGATCAGGCCAAACAATTTACCATTATAGTTTGCTTTCATTTGGTAAAATATCCCAGTGAAGTTCTCCAGAACACCTTAAGTATACATTGACATCAAGTTCATAGTACTTAAACACGGGTTTTATTTCAACACAGTTTCCCCTTACTAATTCCCACTCAACAAAATGCTATAAATAAATACATTTCTCATCCATTTCTGATGCAGACAATAAACAATTTATTTCTATACTTAACTGTACAGTACATTATTACCAAAACAAAGTGCAGCGGAACTTAAAATGGTCCAAATGATGTGCAATATATAAAGAATGTATGTTCCAGGTCACTTACAAGCTGTTTAGGCAGGGCTAATGACAATCTTCCAGTTGATGTTATTGTCAGTTTAGTGTGTTCAAACATGTCAAAAGATGAAAACAAATAAATTACTTTGGTCTCCTCTATTAAAATAGGAAATGTAGTATCAAAACGAAAAGACAAATATTTGTTTGTTTAAAAGTATCGTTAGAGACCAGACCATAGCCAGGTGAAGGAAAAAAAGCAGTTTTACAAAAAATCATTAGACAACTGATTGCAAATGGCAACAGTTAAGGCACTTGCATGTTTAATCAAAACAATATCTAGAACTCAAATCAGCAGCAGTAGCTGGGAGCGAGGTACGACTAGCCATGAGCAAAAAGCAGAACATCAACTCTCTTTGGGAGGCTATCTTTCTTGGCGAAAATAATATTTTTCATATTTAAACTAATGGAAAAAATAAATTAAAAAGACAATACAGAAAGGCCAATTTCACAATAGCAATTTTAAAATAGGTATTAAACTTAATATCTGTTGGAGGACAATGTGGACTTAACCCCCCAAAAATGTTTTACTCACATTTTTCTCAAGGTGCTTCTCTTTCACCTCTCATTTCTTTCTAAATGAGAATGAAAACCTACTTTTCACATTATTCAGTAAAATAAATGAATGATAAAAATGATTCTCACTTATACTTATTGCACAGGCCACTTTGCATATTGTAAATCTTTCAAATAAAAAAAATAATAAAACCTTGGTAGACAATACAGTTCAATAACATATAGACTCACATAAAACTCATTAAAAGGCTCAATGAATAATTGAACACTAAGCAAAATTGAATTGTCCAGTACACAAATAATACAATGAATGGTAATAAATCGATAAGCTCTGATAAATCTCTACGCCCTCAATTATATGAGATAACACTGCTTGGGCCTGTAAACACTGAATATACAGCATTATGAGTAACCTAGATGTTATTATTCATAGCAATTTTGCAGACACCTTTAAAGGATTTTAGTAACATATTTTAACATCCTCTGGTCAACTAGATGACTGTCGAACTAATGTGTTGCTGTTGAAGCCTTTTTTGCACATCACAGGTTGCAATTTGTACAATAAACAGCTTAAGCTTCTTTACATTACAAGTGCTATGTGCTAATAGCATTTCAGATCTTGTTTTCATAAACAACAGAATGGAAGCAAAATAGAGAGTTCTAAGAAACACAGTAATTTTGCATTTTTGACTGGAGATACTCAAAAATTATGCGGCTTAGTTTATGTGATAATTGTTTGCACAAATTCTAAACAATTTTAATATCTCAATTGGTATTCTACCACGTGCAATGTCACAGATGGAATGTAGGCAGGCATTACACTGAGTGACGCCAATCCGACCCCGAACTGAAATTAGAACGACAGACAACTTGTCAGAGTCTACTCTTTTTTTTCCCAGGCCAATAAGTTGTTATTTGTTCACTTTCAGCTTTACAACTTGGCAGACTGCTTACATTCACACACAGAAACATTACATACTGCATGAAATGTCATTTTAAGGACATTGTAATGTTAACTCTTTAAGGATCATTGTTGGTAACAACATGAGGATTAACTGGTCTATATTGAAACGTGTCCCCAAACTCCCAGAAAAGTTACAAAAGCTGTCCCTGGGGTGGTGTCTTTTCAAAAAGTTTACTTTACAACTGAAGAGTGTATATTAGTACCTCAATATTGGTACCAAATATATATATATATATATATATTTAAACATCTGAATCTAAATTTTAAATATTAGGAACTTTGACAGCTTTTGTACCTTCTTTCTGAAAATGTAGTGAACCCTTATCTGAATCTGAATTTTCTACTTCTTATTCTAATTTTTAACAATAAGCTAAAAGTTACTGGCAAATAAACTGGGCAGTCAAATGTAAACTTATCGACATCTTTGATTGACAAGAAAAGTGAAAAAAAATATTTAAGGAATAGTTCACCCCAAAATTAACATTTTGTCATCATTTACTCACACATAAGTCATTCCACATCTGTATAAATTTGTATAACACCTGAATGATATTAAAAGGAAAAGTGGTTTACTAAACAGTTGACTACCAAAGTGGATTTTTTTCTTATTATAGTAGTCAATAGTGTGGAAGAACCGTTTGGATACAAAGATTCTTCCAAATATCAACAAAAATGATGACACAATTTTCATCTTTTGGGTGAACTATCCCTTTAAGTTAGACAAACATAAATCATCGAGATCAAACACATATCTGAACAAACAACTCAACACAAATTGATAAGAGGAGTTAGGAAAATAAAGATTTTGACAGGTGTGGATTACGTCATTAACAGATGGGTAATCTGTCTACTAAAAGGAAAGCATTACTAACAAAGCCATGAACAAAGGTCCAAGCCTTATCATGCTTCTTTATTATACATCTTAGTCAAAGCACAGACAGACATATGAGAAATGCAGTGCAGTTATGTAAAGGGATTCTGAAAGAAGGTCCATCCCTGGCCTGATTGTTCTCATGAGTTGTCTTGCAGCATGGGCCTCCATCGTAGCTATCAATGGCTTTAAGGCTTTTCCAGTGTGTCATGGTACCATTCACTGAGAAAGCGGTTCTGTCATCTTTGAGAAGTCAGCTTTTCAAGCTCTGCAATACACTTGGAGATAGAGAGAGCTTTGGAGAGCAAGAGGGTTGCACGCAGTCTCGCTCATTGTCAACGGCGACTGTGGCACAAAGGTCCTCTGTTGAGATGGCCAAATCATCTAGCTTAGCCAGTGAGTTAGACCTTTTGAGTTCAGAGGGCACAGTGAGCCCAGCGAGCCGCACACGAGTCTCGATCTCTTGGGCTCGCTGACGTACCAAGCCCGGCAGCCCTTCCTGTATCCTCTGCAGACTGTCGTTGCTGGAGCTCCGTGTCAGGGCCGAACTCTGCGGGGAGGAGCGTGGTGTGAAAGTCTGCTGTAGTTCACTAGATCCACGGCGCTGAGCAGGGTACATGTTGGGGATGGTACTCTCATCCACTTCCATGTCCTCTGTGGCAGTGTTCTGTACACTTAAGTCCATCTGTTCTGACTGAGGACCAGACAGTTGCTCCAGTCTTTGGTGCACCAGCGTGGATGTCTGTAGAAGGATTGGTGTCTCTTTGAGTTCCGTCGAAAACCTCTCAGCACCCAGACTGAGACTTAGAAGGGTAAGCTCTGCTGTAGGGCTGTTGCAGTCCTTGTTCCCAGCCTCTTCCATATTTTGCCTTTCCATGTCATCGGTCTCCAAGGAACAACGCAAATCCTGAGGAAGGTTTTTGTTGCTCGTAGGCAAAGAGAGTTGCTTACGGTAAGTTTTCAAGCTCACCACCGCAGAAGCTCTGGCCCTGTTGGAGCAGCGAGTACACTGGCAGTGCCTGCTGCACACGTGATGCCGAGGGGCAGGCACCTTATTGATGGAGGCGGTACGGAATAGCTTTCCTCCAGGGGCCTGCATGGAGATACTGGGCAGGCCAGCGTGACGCGGCAGGTTAAGGCGATGGGTGCGACGCTCACAGCGGCGGCCGCCAGGCAGGCGCAGGCAGTCTCGGCACGACTGATATGAGGGCTTCACTTTGAAGGGGTTTCCAATGCTAGCACTGTCCTAAACCGATGGATACACACAGGCAGGGAGAATGCATGGTTAGGTTCTTTTTAAAGGTGTAAGAGTACGGGATGCTTTAGAGAAAGAAAAGCGTTTAGGATGGATTCACAGAAAAGAGCTCTTTGAGCTATATAAGCCAGGAGAGCTGCCACTACAGCTAAGACGTCATACTCACGTCAAAGCCAGAAGGGCAGCTGCGTTTCCCAGCCAGCCTGTTGCTGTTGTTGGCGTTCTCGTTGTTAAAGCGGTTCAAGTTAGCCAGGCCATCGTCTTCATGCGGCGTCTCCTCACCACGAGCTAATGCTGCCATCTCCGCTTCCTCCTTTTGTGCTTCCTCCTCGTCTTCCTCCTCAACCGTGCTAAACTCCAGCCGCAAGCGCATGTCCTCCAGAGGCTCCAGGCGGCTGCAGGTCTGAGCTGCTGTGCCCTCCCCGGGAAGGGCCAGGTGGGCCAAGGGGAAGCCTTCATCGTCCAACAACGCATCCCTCTCGACATCCTCGATTTCAATAAAGACCCGTTCCATGCCTAAAAGAGGAGGACCTCGGACTGGCGTGGAGGGCTCGCTGTCCAGGGCAGTGTCCGAGAGCCGCCGGAAGTAGTAGTTGTAATTGAGATGGTCTGTAGGCTCGTCTCCACAGCAGGGGGAGGCACTCGCTCCTCCGTGACACCAAGCGGCGTCCTCCTGATCAGGGCACAGTGACGAAAATTGAGGAGTCTGGTCGCCACTGCCACCTGAAGCCTGGAGGCCCTCCAATGAATACTCGTCACCCTCTGGTTGCCAAAGTTTGTTGTGTCGTTGATTGCTGGAATGACAAGAAAGAATGGTAATGGATGTTAGCATACCTGGTCACCGGCATGTATTTTGTTCTTTTTAAAACAATACCCAAAACAAGCATGGAAATATTTTTTTTCACATCCTAATGATTAACAAGTTACTTTAAAATGTCAAAAAACAAGATGATTTGCCAAAAAAAGCATCTGTAACATGAACAAATGTAAATGCCAGTGAATAAATGATGAATGATGGCTTTTCCCACCTTGCATCTAAAATACCCTCATATTCAGCCAATTGTTTCATAAAAGCTGGATTTGGTTGTGCTATACTCCTCTTCTGTTTGACGAAATTGTAGGCCACTTCAAGCGACCATCCGTTCTCCTTCATGGCATATGCAATAACAGTGGATGCTGACCGACTCACTCCCATCTTGCAGTGTACGAGGCATTTAGAGTTGTTTTTCCTATAAACAAAAGACATAAAGGGCATCCATAACAGTAAAAAAAATAACTGAAGTTCTACGCAGATTTGTATGATTAGGTAGCTAAAACTCCAATGGGCTTGTGCGTACAAAGATCAATAACAGGAACACAGTTTTCCCAAACCTTTGAAAAATAAACTCACTTGGCTTTAACTATGAAGTTGTAAGTTTCGTTCCAGTGTGCTAGCAGATCCGTGGTCTCATCGTCATAAACGCGGATGTTATGATAACAAAAGGTACCTGGGAAAAAGTTGTCAATCTCTCTTGTGACATTAAGGATATACCCAACCCTGCATAAAACAAACCAATGTTAGTTTGCAGTGCTGATCGGTGTTAAATACAAATATAATCTTAGCTCAGTGTACACTCGGTAGCTATATATCTCAACACTGACCCAGAGTCTTGGAGCTCCTCCAAATTGGATGCGTTCCATTCTGAACCCTGAAATGGACAAGATGTTAAACAATCATTGCTTTACAGCCTTTAAGCTCCAGTCAATTGCAATGTTTTTTTACGTTGTAAACATACATTAGTGGATTGATAAAAAATTGTTTGTGAAAGGATTGCAAAGCATTAGTAAAGGCTGTTTTTTCTCAACCTGTCATTAAGGAAATCTTCATATATTTACTAATTTCTAATGCTTTCTTATTTGCTGCATCTTTTGTTAAACAAACGTTAAAGAAATGTTAACAAAACATCAATAAGAAAAATGCCACGTGATGACTTGGAGACTTTACCAGGTACAGATGGTCGAATATGAGTGTAGCCTTGTCCATCTGGCCAAGGATAAGAAGCATCTCATTGTCAATAAACTCTTTATACTCCCTGAGGTTGCAGCTCATATGTTGTTCCAGCTCATTTCGGATCTACAGAATTAAAAGCATAAAGTTTAATGCTCCTTCCAAAGCCATTTCCACACAACTCGAGTTGAGATGATGAATTTATGTAAACCATCACTTAAATACTTTGAGTATTACATCACATGTACCTCTTTGGAAGTAATATTTTCCAGGTCCTGAAACATCATTATGTTTCTGAGTTTGGCTTTGACCATACACTCTGTTCTCTCTCTCTCAGTTGGCCTATGAATAGTATGAAAAAATAATTTAAATGGAAAGTGCACCCAAAATTTTTTAATTCTGTCATCATTTACTCAACCTAATGTTGTTCCAGACCTGTACATTTCTTTATTCTGCTCAACACAAAGGACGACATTTGGAAGAATGTCAGTAACCAAACATATTCCATCCCCCATTTACTGTCATACCAGGGAAAAAATAAATACTATAGGAATCAATGACATATGAGAACTGTTTGGTTCCTGACATTCTTACAAATATCTTCCTTTGTGTTTAGCAGAACAAAGAAATCTATACAGGTTTGGAACAACTTGAGGGTGAGTAAATAAAGACAGAATTTTCATTTTTAGGTGAACTATCCATTGAACATATCCCTTTGACTTCTGCCGTGTTAGAGACTTTAGGTCTATAGGTAATATATTCTTCCTTAATCTTTTATTGTAGTGACGAAGTGCCTCATCACTCACTTATCAGAGAACATTAATGGCGAATCAGGCCTCGGGGTCTCCAGATCTTCCATAGCGTTCCACTCATTGATACAGCTCTGATCTGAGGAGATGCAGCTCTCATAATAGCCCACCCAGGTAAGGGCCATTCCCTCTGGGAAATAGTTGTATCTGCGGGACACCTCACATGCTTTGTGCAGAACCTGAATTGCAGACCTGTCATACAAGCCCATGTATTTGATTTTAAATAAATAACAAAAATAAATGAATTCAATTTACAGTGGGCGAGAAAAAACACACTATGGTCAGTTTAATTTAAGCCAAGACTAGACCTTAGTGAAATTAGGATATGTAAGGCACTTTAATAAAAAAAATTAAACAACTTGAGAAAAAACTATTCATTTTGGTCTGGGACTAGTCTTAAGCCTTGTCTGTGAAACCATGCATATATAAAATGGAGTCCGGAGCCTAAATCTGAATATTAACATTTTCTTCCTCTACGAAATTGCTAATTATTAAAATCATTTTTAAGCCAACATACCACATGGCCTGGACTGACACAGGTTTAAACACATGCAGTCTTCCTGCAGTGCTCACACTGAAACCTCTGGGAGAAAAGAGAGAACAGTTAAGGAATGTAAATTATGAGCTCTGCCAATATTGACGTTTATATAGAAGGACAATACTGCTTTCCTGGGGTGGGCAATGGAACAATTTTACACCACAAGCCAGCGGAAAATTATCTCTGTACAGTGTGACTTTTACGTCTGCCAGCAGGCCGCCCAGGTCACATGTACAATGACCATAAATATGTTATTTCATACTAAACCTGTTGAGGTCATTCTCTGTACGCATAACATTAAGGACACATTACTTGGTCATTTTAAATGCGGGATCCATTAACAGGTTGACAGATGGGATATCCAGTGGCAGGTGATGTAAGATAGACCTTTTAATGAACAAAATAAATTTCAACAAGCACCTTTAGCCTAGAGTATTACTAAAGCTGGTTTTGGACTGTATTTAAAGGGTCACATCCTCAAGTGGAATCTTTTGAGATTATTTAGTTTATTGTACAATGAAAACACACTGTAACCTTCTGTGATCAAATCTTTCTACACAGTGGGGAAAAATGCAAAAACAGATCCACAACTTGACACATCTGCAAACATGACCATCACCATTTACACTTTCACAATCCCTGTTTTCCCTAACTTGGCCTGTCGAGACAGACTGAGGAAATAAGGATGAAGCCTGATGGACTCTATTAAACAACAGCAGAAGGAATCTTTTGATGCCTCACAGGTAGTGAACCGGTATATTTACCCGTCTCCATCCAAGTGGATCTTGGTATCACTCCAGAGTGGAAGAGTCATCCCAATAGAGCAACTTTTACTACAACAAAAACACATATATGTTGGTCAGTAAGTGTCAAGGTCTTTGCACATACAGTCGGAAATTTTCGTATGCGTTTTATTGTATTTTGCTCTCGTTTGTACGATGTCTCTGAATTGTTAAAAAGGCCTCTTAAAATGCTTGATGGATGCGAAAAACGCGGAAAATCTAACCCGGCCCGAATTTTTTTATGATGGACGAAAATATCGGCAGTGTGTAATTGTGATTGACACAACATATGGCCATATTTATTTTGTAACGTGCGGATATTTCGGACGCAAATTTCGGACCCAATGTGCAATGGGCTTCATTAAGAATCCTTAAACTTAGTTATACACTGTATCATGTTTCTACCTGTCCTTATCTGTGAAGTCCAACCCAAGCAATATGTTCTCTTCAGTGTCTTGACGGCCATTTGTATAGACAACCACCAAGTACCGCACATGATCCGTCCACCCACTTTCTAACCTTACAACCTGTTGATGGAGACCATGTTTGTTAAATGTATGTACACTGAAAGCAGTAGACTTATACTGCTCGATCAGCAGAATGAACCAAACTCTATGTCACTTACCAGTCGAATTCTGTCCTCAGAACGAAGGGTGTTGATCATTACTTGTAGATGCTGCGGTAGATCACCTTAAAACACACAGACAAAAAAAGAAACAGATTTGCACCGTAACAACATTTCAGACGATAGTTTTATGACCAATTGCAAGAAAATATAACAGAAGTTATATGAAATCCAGTAGTACCAGCATTTTTGTGATGGGTTGGTGATCTGGGCCCTTGTGTACTGCTGCCCTGCTGTAAAAACAGTGCTGCCCCTTTTACCATGAAGAAGCTTTCACTTAAGCTGAAACAGGCCACACAAACAAATACAAACACGCTAAAAATTAATTATAACCATTAAAGTGTGAACATACGAATAAATCCCAACAGTATCACTGACCTTAAATTTGCCTTTCGATCATCCTCACTGCCCAAATCCTGACAAAAAATAAGCATTGAATTAAAAGAGTTCCTGGTACAACAGCCTTGAAATGATGTTCATATAAGTAAATCTATGTAAAAATAGCTAGTATGGATTAAGGATGCTTTAAAATGAAACACCTTAGGGATGGATAATAATGTCATTTTAGACAATTGTAGTCTAGCATATTATTGGCTTGTTTCTATGATAAGCAAGCTCAACAAATCTGGGGGGAGACGTGACAATATTCTGGGGCCCATGATTGGTCACCAGGCAGAGTATCTGTTGTATGACATCACTGCAGTGTACTGTGAGGACTGTCAATGCTCAGTTGGTCAGAAGTATCCATATTGTGGTTCAACCATTTACATTTATTAATTTACCCAAAACGACTTAATTCAAGTAAACATTGTATCAGTGTGTTATTTTTTGTGGTGTGGCTGAATATAAATGACTCTCGACTGTTTCATTACAGAGCACGTCATTTATTATTACAATAATTGTGATTTTAGCGACCAACACACCCACACTCAAATGACGAAAACACGAATGCAAGGTATAGGGAAACTTTAAACAATGACACAATTGCACCATATGCCCCTTATTTTACAACAAACGCAAATGTATTTCACGGTCATCTGACAGTTTTAACGAGACAGCCATTATTTTATTCTAGTACGGTGTGGTTGTTTGGCCGAGTTTTAATCCCCATCATCACGAGCGCGCTCATACACACACACACTCGCTCACTCACTGCCTGAAAACTTCATTGACAAAGCAGGTTGTACTCGGTTGCAAATGACAAAATGATATGTGAGCAAAGTGAGAAAGGCGATGCGTTTGAGGAATGTTCCTCGAGCAGCAGGTCCGGCTAACATTAGCTCTTTAAGCGCTATTTACACACGCATTTGTTCCGCCGGCAGCCTCCGCTCACCTCCCCCGCGTTCGTGCTGGCTGATGATGCGGCGCTGGGTGTCGGTGAGCGCTGAAGAGTCACCAGAGCCATGGCTGGGGTAAACAGTCCAGGGAAACCTCACAGGAGACGGTGTAACGGCGTTCCGGTCCGAGCAGGAGACGCCGAGATATCCTGTCGTGCCTGCGCCCGCCGGTGACGGGGTTAATGCATTCAGAGGCGCATTAAATCTCTTTAGCGCCCGCTTTCACCGGAGCGATAAACCCATCATCGGCTTTGTCATCATCTCAGCGTTTCTGCAAATTCTCATTCACGCCAACGACGGCGATAAATAACAGCCCGCGCTCCGTCCTCCCGGTTGGACTGTTAATTTCGCGGCCAGGCGTTGTAAAGCTGGGATCGGAACCGCCGTCAGTGGTTGGTGTGGTTGTGTGAACGTCTGCGTTAGACACGGGCTCGTGAGCCAACCGCGTGAAGGTGACTTGCACTTCTCCCTGACAACAGCGCATCCTATGCAGACTCAACACCCATCATCCACACACTACACAGCGTAATGATGTCAAGACTATGAGTTTGCGCTGACATTTCAAAACCAACCCTGTTGAAACAAACAACTGTAAACTGTCACAGAAATCCTAATGGTTTAAGTGGAAATTGTATTGGTTTTAATGGGAACTATAATGGTCCCTACTCTTAATGTGTCGGCTTCTATTGGTGTGATGTTTGGCGGATGAAAACCAGTAAATTAGAACATTTGAATATTGTGGCCAAAACACACAGGCATTTTGTAATGGGGTTTAATAGTAAGCAGTTGATAATGGTTCATAATGATATTTGGACACTAATTGATTTGTAGGCCTATTACTCTATTGTTCTACTCCTATATCCTTAAAAACATTGGCTTTGTATACTGTGGTAGGCTATATGAGACATGTTTTTACTGCACTTATGCTTTTTGTAGTCCTTATGTTGGTCCAATTGCTTCTATTGTTTACCTCAATGACTGAATGTAAATGTATTGTATTCTCGACAGGGTGGTGTTATGCTAGATCTTTGGAGTTTAACCGTTCTTCTTTAGACGATAATTGTGTAGTGCCACATTACCATATTACAGATGTATCTAATATTATCTAAACATTTGATGTAAAATAATATATCGATATTATGTGCTATTATGTACTTGCATATGTGTATAATCCATGTTGAACCACTGGCTAGGTTCTATTTAACCATTTTATACAACAACGAAAGCATCACAAAGAATAAGAATCACAGATTTCTTACATAGCTTAAATAATATATTTAAATTAGGGCTGTCAACAAATATTTTAATCATGATTAATCGCACACGGATAGTGAATATTGTCAATTGATAAAACACTAATCACACACCACCTTTATGTTTTAAAATATACTTTTGCATTCTAATAATTTCACATTTTATCTCCAAAATAATGTAGAAACTACACATTTCTTTAACACCATCATTTTATGACTGAAAGCCAACATTCTATTATTGTTGGCTTTGCAAATGTCTTAATTAAAATATATATATCAAGCCCATTATAATAAGTGTGCCCTTTCTACCTGTCTAACAGGTTCTTTAACCTTTCTGACTGGAGTCAGAGAAACACGCTTAAGAACGCGGCCCCTTTAAAAACTGCCGCTCATAGCAGGTCTAATGCTCTTCCTATTTCCACTACTCTTTGCCTTAATTTAAGACTTTATTTAACTCGTTGAAGACTATGCTTGCAAAAATACTAGACAAAATGTGCTTTCTTGCATAAACTTGTGCTTTTGTTCTTACAAGCACGAAAGAGAAGTGGTGCGCTGTCTGACGCAGCTTTTAGCCCAGGTCTAACCTAAACCAGACGGGACCGCTGTCGCGTTGCGGTGACCCGTGTAAGCATCCGGGATCTGTCAATCTATACTGGGCGTGTCAAGAGGGATGGATTAACTGACCGGGTCAATGGGATGGATTACTGACCGGGCCAATGTATCCAGTGCTGAGGGGTCCCTGTCTTCAAGGTTGCGCCGTCCAGTTTGGTATAGAAAACCCAACAACAAGAAAAACAAAGCCTGCTCTCTTTGTCACTTTAAACGGATTAATAAGCTCTTACATCTGCACTGTTGTATATTTTACTGGTTTGAATACCATCTGCCATTACTATTTTTGTTAAACTTCCCTGCTTGTTGTCCTTGTTTGACTTGTGAATATTCCGTATTTTTTATATATAAATTTTATATTTAGCAGATATACTCAGTCAGATATCTTTGGAGATATTTTCCAGCGGAGACATTGGAGACGAGAAAGATCGTCTAAAAATAACCCCCGAGGAGGTTGCTTTGATTAGGATCAGTATGTGAGTAATATACTAACATACCAGGATGTTGTTGTTGTTGTAATATTATCTGTGTGACGGAGCAGTTCTGAGCGTCGTTTTTCTTATCGGAAACCGCTTTAATATTGTACTCGTCCAGATAAATTACTTGAGAGAGCGAGAGCGCGTTGGAGCTGAAACTGCGGTCCGTTCCGAACCGCAGAGCACGTTCCGTACGGACCATCCCGCGATCCGTTTCACCACGATATCGCAGCGGAGAGGAAACGCGAGTTGTAGAGTTGTTTGTCCGTTTAACAATTTTTATGCGCCCCTGAAAGGCCCTTTCACATTTACATTTAGTCATTTTAGACACTTTTATCCAAAGCGACTTATAAAAGGGTTTCATGAACAATAAGTGATATGTCATACAGGAGCAATAATACAATAGGTGCCAATAAAAAGTTACTGGTTTCAACAAAAACTAGACCACTACCTGTTGAGAGAAAGAGAGAGGGTTAGTGTTAAAGAGTTTTTTATGTTTCACTTGTCTGTCAAGTATTGAAAGAACAGATAGGTTTTAAGTAGATTTTTGAATGTTGTGAGAGATGTGGTTGACCGGACTGAGTTAGGAAGAATGTTCCACCAGGAAGGAGTTGTGAATGAGCGGGAAAGGGATTTACTGCCCTTCTGGGAAGGCAATACAAGAAGCTGCTGGTTCGCTGAACGCAGAGATCTTGATGGGGTGTATGAGGGTGTGAAAGTATGCCGTTGCAGATCCAGTGATAGTCCTGTTGGCAAGCCTTAGTGACTTGAATCTGCTATGGGCTTCAACCGGTAGCCAATGGAGGGAGATGAAAAGGGGTGTCACATGAGCCCTTTTGGGCTGATGGTTGAGGCGTGCTGCTGTGTTCTGTGTTGCAGAAAGACCAGCTAGGAGAACATTGCAGTATCCAACCTTGAGATTACCAGGGCCTGGACAAGGAGTTGTGCCGCATACTCGGTGAGATATGGTCTAACCTTTCTAATGTTGAAAAAGGCATATCGGCATGACTGTTGTTCATCAAATATTCGGTTCTTGGCTTTTTTGGAAGGAGTGAGTGTGGTATTGTCAAGTTGGATGGTGAGATCGTGTTACACTGTGGGATGTGCTGGAAACAAGAGAACTTCTGTCTTGGTAGGGTTTAGCTGAAGGTGATGGTCTTTCATCCAAGCTGAGATGGCGTCTAGGCAGGCTGTTATGCGAGCTGCTATAGTGGTATCATCTGCATGTAGATCTGGGTGTCATCAGCATAACAGTGATACGAGAAGCCATGTGCCCGTATGATGGGTCCCACGGATGTCATGTAGATGGAAAAAAGCAGCGGTCCAAGCACCGATCCCTGAGGGACCCCAGTGATTATGTGGTGAGCAGTAGACAGCGAGCCCCTCCATGACACCCTGAAGGATCTGCCGGATAGGTAGGATTTGAACCAGCGGAGAGGAGAGCCTGAGATTCCTAGAGATGACAGGGTTGCTAGCACTACCTGGTGATTGACAGTGTCAAACGCTGCAGATAGGTCTAGCAAAATCAGGACTCAGAATTTAGATTCCGCCTTGGCTAGCCGAGGAGATGAGATCGGGTCAAGGGGACAGATGGTGGGGTGCCTGGAGTCTGGTGACTTCAGTGTCAGTCAGTGGGGTGAAAGAGGAGAAATCAATGTTTGAAGTGGGGGGGGGGTGTACCAAGGTCTGAGGTTTTGAGAATTGTTTGCGTATGGATGATGTTTTTTTTTCAGTGAAAAATACAGCGAAGTCCTCCGCAGTCAAAGATGAAAGGGGCAGGGGAGGAGGGAGGCAAAGAAGAGAGCTAAAGGTCTTGAAAAGCTGCGAAGTGTTAGTTGCATTGCTCACCTTGGTGGTACAGAAAGACTTATTAGCTGTGGTAACACTAGCAGAGAAAGAGGAGAGTAGTGACTGGTAGTCCCCTAGGTCAGCAGAATTCCTGGTCTTTCGCCATTTCCTTGCAGCAACCCTGAGTGTACTCCGTTGTTCATGGATGATGTCAGACAGCCAGGGACAGGAGGGGTTGGCGCAAGCTGGTCTGCAGGACAGAGGACAAAAGTTATCTAGACATGATGTATGTGTTGAGCATAAGGTGTCGTTGGCTGTGTCAGCATCTAGAGATGCAAAGCTGGAGGGAAGAGAGGATGTCACTTAAGCAGAGAGGGTGCTGGGGAGAGAGAGCGAAGGTCCCATCTAAAATAAACAGGCAGTGGTGTTGGTGTAGTGTATGTAGGAAGGAGCATGTTGAACGTGATGAAGAAGTGGTCAGAAATGTGAAGAGGTGTGAATTGAATGTTATCTGTAGTGCAGTTACGGGTGAAGATGAGATCAAGCTGGTTTCCTGATCTGTAAGTACAGGCTGTGGCGAGGCGTGTGAGGTTGACCGTTCCATTTGCGATCACGTGATCTTAGATTACGAGTTCTCGCAAAGCATTTTGAATTAAATATTACCTAAATTACCTATAGATGTAAGTACAATCATTTAGTTTGTATTTGTTTTATACTATTTTTGTCAGCGATACATATGATTTAACATAGTAAGAATATAGTAAAAAGATAGGAAAGTATGTTTAATATGTTTAAAAATAGCTACTTGTTTATAGGTTTCCTTTATCATATATTCCCTTTATTAATACCAAGTGGAGTGAAATAAGACATAATTACACAATATTTAACAAGTATTTCAAATGTTGTACATTTTCAACAAAGGAGGGCTGGATTCAGAGTGCATGTGCAGCATTGTCAAACTAACATTTGGTCAGTCATTCCCTTTGTGAAGGGAGTTCCAGACCCATACACGAGAGCCTACACCCTTGAAAGAGTTAACTTCAAGGGCTCAGCCCTTCGAAGGGAGTAGGGCATAGGGATACTCACTTCTGTATGGAAAATGCCCTTCATTTGCCTCGGCTTTTAATTGTATATAGCAGGATGAGTTATCCCTTATTTCTCAGCGTGAGAAAAACAAGTTGTGGTGTGTCTCACAGTGAATGCGTGATACTCGAGAGCCCTGCCTTTTTATGAATATTAACTTTATTATATAATGTAACGCTAGACAATGACGTTGCGTTAATGGCGTTAAATATTTTCAACGCGTTAATCTGAAAAAAATAATGCGTTTACGGAGGCAACTCTTATTTAAATAAACATAAAAAAATGATCTGCATATAAAACATATAACACATACCAATGCCGCACTGTTTATTTACTTTTACATACAAAATTATTACTCTCTCCATATAGTTTGAATTTGCAGCAACATTAAATGACATTTCTACCCTCACTTCGCTGTTATTGACACATGTTGCTGGAGGAGTCGGCAGAGCTTTGCGGTCTCTCAGTTTTCACATGTTCCATCATAGTTGGAGTTGATTCCGATAGGCTCTGTCCTGTGGTCTCTATAGGCAAAACCCAGCATGCTGCTGCGCCCAGCAAACAACATATAAGATACACAGACAGAGTCAAATAAACTGAATATTTCAGAAGGACCTGAAGGGGGACAGAAACAAACATGCACAGGAAAAACGTTAAATACATGGTTTAGAATATTGGATCCGAAAGGTGTATTACTTGAATAGTCAGATTTTTTTGGAACAGTGAAGGTAATGATCTACCTGAGCAACAAAGGGTGTGAAGAGAGCTCCTATACGAGCCATGCCACTGCTTGTACCAATACCAATAGCCCTTGTTGCTGTAGGGAATACCTGAGGATGGCAAAAAGAAGTTCCATTTATATATTACAGATGGGGGTCTGAAGGTGCAAGAAATCCTCACCTCAGGTGTGTAAACATATGCAATCTGCCAGCCTGCTGATATACAGGCTCGAGCAATGAATATGAAGATTGTGAGAACAGTCCTGGAAATAATAAAGCAAAAACAAACAGGTTTTGTGTCCTTTACAATCCCTTAAAATAGTATTTGTGACTAAATTAAGTTGTGCTTTAAACTAACGTTGGACTGTAATGAACTGACCTTTGTGTGCAGGCGTAGAGTGGCAAAATACACAGAGAGAATATTACAAAGCAAAGTGCCATGCTTTTTCTTCGGCCAATCCGATCAATGATCCAGAGGGACACCAGAAGACCTATGCTGACATACATCAGACAGTTGTGTATTAGTTCACTGGATACAATCTATAACCTATAAAACATTGTATAAAGGTTAATAAACTAACATAATAGGCACACATTAGTCTAACTATACATCACCTGGGAATTCTGCTAATGTGGTCCACAGAAGGTCTGTGTAATCATGAAAAGTTAAATATTTGCAGCCCAAACTGCAACGAGGCTCCAGGCCAGAGCCGTCAGTCACTGGAATCAAGGAAGGATTACGTTTTTTTTAACAAACTTTCATAATTTTCACACATGGAAGTAGTGAATAAGCATAGGGTGAACTCTACCTTAAGACAAAACTTTAAACAATGTAATAAGCAACGTCTGTAAAATTTGATTTGCAGTGAAGAGGTATTACTTTCCAAACAAAAATATTTGTTTAGGTTTCGTTGACATTCAATTAAAACCACACACCACTACATACAGATCCTGCCTGGAATAGCTCAGTCGTCAGCAGCACAAGACCATAGTAGGAAAACGCATTGCAAAACCTGTGTACATAAAACAAATATAGGCGGTCATCTACTGAAAATTTGACAAATTAAAATTGTGAAACAATCTGCAGAGACTCACCAGATAAACCAGATGAGAAGTGTTGTCCTTCTGTATTCTGGAATAAAGAGATCTCTGATTCTACCCCGATCAGGCTGAAACATAAATGCACAAATCTTATCCCAAAAACAAGAAAAATCTGTTAATAATCATTGGAAATAGAAAATGTACTTATTTACCTGTCTGTTGGCTAAAAGTCTTCCTTTAGGCAAACACCTGCCATTGGCTGCAGCTATTTTCTTCAGAGTGTTCAGCGCCTTATCCTCTCTGCCTCTCAGCACATCAAATCTTGCACTCTCTGGTAACCACTACAAGTTCACCGAATTCACATCCAGATTCAGAATAAAGTTCTCAACTTAAGTTAGTAAATTAGCCTTCTCTCTCCTAATTTAAAATGGCATTAATTTCAATAAAAAACGTAAACACTGCTACACTCATACATACACAGCAGGAGGCAGCAAAAACAAGGAGAGGCAGCGTGGACAGAACAAGCAGCCACTTCCAGCCTAATGTGGGCATTAGCAGCATAGCCAGTAGCACTTCAAACACAGCACCCAGGGCCCAGAAAGACTACAGGACATGATTTGGATAATTATGTAATTAACCATTATCTAGACGTTTTATATGTCACAATAATTCAAGTACAGGCAAAACAATTATTAAGTTAATTTAACTTAGGCTAGTCTGTATCAATCAGCAAACTAAATATGGCATATTTTATTATTTCAATTATGTAAAATGTGGGCAGTAAAATAAATATCCTGTGGATTACCCCTAACAGGATTATGGAGCTCCCTCTGTATTTCACCGGGAGGAATTCTGTATATAACGTCACTCTGTTGGGGAGGGCATTAAGAAAAACATTAAAACGCTTGGCAGAGTCCACTGTACAATTCATCTTAAATTTTTATAATATCAATAATACAAAAAAATTAAAGGAGGAGACTATCACTTGACACATGATCAGTACCAAACCAGAGACACACAATGGCCTCCACCTGTAGTATCAGTAAACATGCATCTACTTTGAGTGTGAGACTCTAAAAATGTACAAATCATAAAGGAATTAGGAAAAACACCACAACATGATTATAAAACGACATGTCCGGGAACGTCCTTCTCAGTAAAAAGGATGTTGTAGGGAGCAAATGTAACACTTCACAGGTTTATTGGGCACAGAGGGAAATACGGAAGTGTACATATTGTTTGTTTTAAGACACAATGATGGAAAGCCATGATCGCAACATTTTGGAATTGATGAGTGCTTCACCACGTTCTCTCTCTCAATGAAACATCCAGAACTACATTTAAACCGAACACAAATTATTTGTTACATCCTGCATAAATGTTGCACACGTATGAGCGCTAAAACAACACATCACACTTTGTTTATTCATTGAGGAGATGGAAAGACTCACGACTGAGGGGCTCCTCCCAGGCCAAATCCCACAAGACCTCGCAAGATTAAGATCCAACCATAAACAGGTGCAAAAGCACTGAGCAGCCCATAGTACAGTGTCCACAGCATGCAGAGTATTAAACACTGACAACACATGTAGAACAACATTAGAACAACACTGACTGATTGATTGCTTTAGGTCTTTAGTTAAGCAATGAACAGCTGTATTGACAATACTGATTTAATCAGTAAACCTGCTAGATTTAAACCTACCACTTTTCTGCCATATTTGTCTGAGATGTTCCCCCAAAGGGACGAGCTGACCATCATTCCAACGAACACTACCTAACAGGAACCCAGAAACACATCATTAGTGATTCCAGAGTCAAGATTCAAATACTGTATTCCAACAGCATTCACAATACACTAATGTAAAAATATCTTGCATTAACTATTTACTTTTCCCAAAGGATTAGTAAAATGAACAGTGTACAGGAATGAATACTGACCGCTGTTATAAATGCCACTTTCCAGCTAGGAAGCATCCAGTCACAGCGCAACTGAGGAGCTACAATACTAAGGAGCATCATTTCCATGGCATCGGCCATCTGAGCACAGAAATAACATACATGTCTGAGTTTTAATGAATAGTCGAAAGTATTTTCAGTAATTTGGAATGTATAAAAAAAAAATGGAATTTAAGATGTTCTTACCCATGCAACTCCAGTTAGCAGGGACAGCTTCCATTGGAATTTTCCAAAACCAATAGCCTCAACTGCATCTTCAACACTGAAGGTTTCTGAAAGAAGCAAAATATTGCGCACAATGAAGAGAGACTGTATAGTTCTAAAGCTTAAAATACATTCCTTTTTCTAAAAAAACGGACCCGTGTTACCAAGAAAATTATTTTGGGCTGTTTGTGCATATTATGTGCTAGTCCCTCTTCGGAAGAATGCAAAATAGTTTTCTGAGGAGCTACAGTATCTGATATCCTGATGTTCCTGTGTCACAAGTACTAAAGCAGTCAGGCAATAGAATATGTTTAAAAACCTTTGTTTTAGGTTGTGGGCTATTATAACATTTTAATGTAATAATAATTCAATTTTATTTAATATGTATTTAGTTTAGTTTATATTTAGCTAACATTATTGTATCAGGTTGTATAGACAAGACAGTGACAACTGAAACAGACCAAGTAGGCCTACCCATGAAATCAGAAGTAGTTTTGTGGCTCTTCTAAGTTTCCTAAACGCAACGGTAACGAGGGCGATATTTATCTTATATAGACGTTTGTGCACAAATGCTAACGATGGGTTGACTCCAGACACGTTGGTTGATGGCGTTTTGGTAGCATTTCACGTCTTTATTTACAAAACGGTTTGAGGCGAGTACGACCTTACACGAGGTTGCGACTAAGCAAAGATGGCAGAGATGTTGTTTTGCTCTTTAAACTGCGGTACGTAGACATTCTGGCGTTGCTTTTAGTGAGCGGGATTGATTGATGTAAGAGCACCGAAAATGGACTGACCAAATATGTGTGTTCGGACTTTATTAGGCGCTGCTTACAACGATCGGATTATGACATCAAAGTTCCGCGAGAGAGATGCGAGCGCAGACTTTTGCTCCGTCTGCTTTTCAATCTCTCTCGCGGTACTTCTAACGATGATCGGTCTCCAAAGCGGTGCATGTAAATACAGAGCGGAAGTGCTTCCAATTTAACCTGACGCTGTTCCATATAAGGAGCATCTGAGTTTGTTTGTTTTGCATATGAATTATAATATAATCTTGACAAACTATACATCGTTGGAAAGGTCCTAGAATACAAATCACTATTTTATCAAATAAATCATGTAGGAGGAGTTATTCATTCATAAATGAGTGTGCATCAAATTATTTTTATATTTCATGTTTTTATTTCCATTTGTTCACATGTTCCTGTCCATTTGTTTCCCCCCCCATTTTTTCTGCTTATTAGAGAAGTTAAAAAACAACGTTTTTATTGTGGCGTCAACTGTTAGATTAAACCAATTATTGGTAAACCCAGGTGGTCCCTAGTGGTTTAAAGTGGTAGAGCAGTTAAAACACCCATAAAGTGGTCAGATTTCAAGATAAAAGGTCAAACTTGATACAACAATTGGTGTGTTTTTTAGGCTGATACATCATTTTATTGAACAGTAACAGTGTCCAAAGACTTTTCATGTTATCTTTCCGAGGTTGTTTTCATATTTTGTTTCACATGTAGACTTCCAAACTGTAAATTTTAATATGCCGCAATCATTATAGATGTATACTTGCCTTGATCGAATTCAAACAATGGAAAAATATAATATTTATTATTATTAAAGTATTAAAATGCACTGCAGGAAGAGTGTGCAGGTAGGCAGACAGTGAAAAAAAACATTGTTGTGTAAATGAACAGTCAAATGTCAAAATGCCTGAACCACTTTAGCACTGGAGCTACAAACACAAGTTAGACTTCTTCAAGTTACATTTTTCATTTAAATGAAAACGTGTATGTGCTTTATCATTTTTTTGTTGAGAAATGAGGAATTTCAACTTTGGAAAACATTTAACCATACTTGCTGCTGGCAAAATCATAGTGCTTATCAGGAGGTTTTTAAGCCCTTACAATAATGATAAAATTAATAATAATTCTGGAACAAAGAGAACTCTCAAAAACGATAAAACTGTAGCTAACCTGAGATTTCTGAGATTCTGATGTTTTTATCCCCAAAGTCAATTTGCTCCAGATTATTGGAAACTCCTTGATCATTGGACACATTTTCGCCTGGCTTCTCATCCTGAACGGTAAGGATGCTTTTGTCATCTGTCTGAAATGTCACAAAACTAAACACAACACACCAAAACATTGAGTAAATGATATTCTTTGTACTTTATAGTTTAGCCAACTTTTCTCATAACAGACTGAATTTAGAATTTCATTCATTATTAGTCATTAAGCAGATGCTTTCATCCAAAGTGATTTACAGAGAGTACAGGGAGCAATCTCTCTCTCGTAAAAAATCTCTCAAGAGCTGCAGATTCTGTAGCCATCTTTAAGAAACACCTGAAAACACATCTCTTCCGACAACATCTTACTGATCTATTCTGACTCTATTTTCTTCTCTACTCTTTTCTTCTCTACTCTTTTCTTCTCTACCCATAAAAAAAAGTATGAGTGAATGATTCTGTATACTGTGTTAGGCTATATGAGACCAGTCTTCTTTTTGATTGCACTTATGCTTTTGTTGTACTTGTGCTGTCCCAATTGCTTCCATTAACTACCCCACTTGTAAGTCGCTTTGGATAAAAGAGTCTGCTAAATGACTAAATGTAATGTAAATGTAAATGTAAATGCAATAAAGCGATATGTCAAACAGTAGAAATAATACAATAGGTGCCAAATAGCTTATTTTGTACAGTTAAAAATCTAATGGTTACAAAACTACCTCTGAAATGCTGTGACAGTGTTACACAAAATGGGGAAATAGTTACACGCCAAAGCATTTTATGACCATTTTAAAACTATAACGATTTGTGGGATATGAGCTTAGCTAACCTGTTTTGGAAATTTTAGGGAAAGCTTTTATCATGCTTAGTAAAAGTCTTCAGTTATACGCCCTGGTATAAAATGTTACAACATTGCTTACCAATAAACACACAAAACATATCTAGAAATATTACCTTATTTCTGTGTCTTTCCACCGCTTGTAACCCACTTGCGATCTCCTCAATCCACTCATGTTACTTTGCTATTTGGTGTCGCAGTCCACAACAATGCATGGGTTATAGAACAGGTTAGACCAGCGTGCAACTCTGATTACACGAAAACAAACCCTCCTCGGGGCTAGTAAACTGGAGGAGCTGGCTTGGCCTTGTGCAGTGACACAAACCTCCAGGGTCCAACTCTCAAGACATCATACCATGCCCAAACTGTAAGCCACTTATTTAAAGAGTAACATGATGTTGTATCTTTACTAAAATTCTGTTTATTGTTTAAAATATGTTGCTTCTCACAAATTAAGCATTTGAATTAAAGAATACAATTATGAAAAAAGATTTTTGTAAGTCAGAGACATACGGTTACTGTGTGAATATAGCTTGTTTCTGTGAAAGTCATTTTAAAACAGCCCCAAAAAACACAATGTTAATGTCTAAAATGCTTTTAAACTTTTTGAACCATTCAGACAAAGATTGAACATTTTGTTATAAGTAATTCAACATGGTGATACAGACATCATTCAAGTTACAGTTACTGTAATGTTTTAGAAGACGCAGTCGAAGTTTCAGTTTCAGTTTTGCAATGAATGGTGAAGCAAAGCATCATTTGCATGGCACGGCTGTATAACGGTGATGCAGCTGTAGTTGTGACCAGTGCACGGTACATTTCAACTTGTCCTACTTTTAAACATGTCAAAAGGTATGTTAAAGTTTTATATACGTTTATGAATTTATTCGGTTGTTTTAGGTTACAATATGTTAAAAAACCCTGACAAAATGTCAATATATTTAATCTTCTCGCATTTCCTGGGTTCTCCTAATATGCCAAACCTATAGTCCCATTGTGAAGAGCATTTTAATAACTCTACTGCATGCTATTCCTATTATCTCTTCCGTTTAAATATTACAATGTCATGTAAAGATCATGTTAGTGAGGAGAACATGCAGCTCAGCGTGGAGCAACTACAACAGATAGAGCAGAATAGGCGCACCGCTCTGGAAAGGCTGGCTATCCGAAATGTTCCTGTACCTGTCGGTGAAAGCTGGCGGAGAGAAATTGGGACAGAATTTACTAAACCTTATTTCACAAAGGTAAATGATGCTCGGTATGATGAGGCATTACAAAAAAGAAGAACTGAAGTTAAAATGCTAATGATGCTAAACCTGTTCCTGTTTTGTTTTTCAGCTCATGTCATTTGTTACAATAGAGAGGAAATGCTTTACAGTCTATCCCAGCCCTGAGCAGGTGTTCATGTGGACAACTTTGTGTGCAATTGAAGATGTAAGTTCCTTAATACAGTAAAAATGAAGATATAAAAGGTCAAGAGATCCATAACTACAATACCAGCTGTTTCAATATGTGTGCTTACAGGTAAAAGTGGTTATTCTCGGGCAAGACCCCTATCACAACCTAGGTCAGGCCCATGGTTTAGCCTTTAGTGTGCTGAAACCTAAAATCCCTCCACCTAGGTAGGAACTGTAACATTCAGTTATATCTTTATCTGTTCAATAGACATTGTTTAGTATTTTCTGATTGGGTTTGTTTTTATTATGCACACATGCACGGACATACTTGCATATTGTAACCCTGGACAACAAAACCAGTCTTATGGGTCAATTTTTAGAAATTGAGATTTTTACATAATCTGAAAGCTGAATAAATACGATTTCTTTTTATGTTTGAGTTGTTAAAATAGGAGAATATCTGGCTGAGATCTAAATATTGAGAAAATTGCCTTTGAAGTTGTTAATCAGGGGCACTGTGGCAGGCCATCTACTCACAAAAATAAAGATTTTATATATTTAGGGTAGAAAATTTACAAAATATCTTTATGGAACATGATCCTTACGTAATAAGGATTTTTGGCATAAAAGAAAAATCGTTAATTTTGACCCATATGTATTTTTGTCTTTTACTAAAAATGTTCCTGTGCTACTTAAGACTGGTTTTGTGATCCAGGGTCACATATGGTTCACGAGGACTGTCCATAGATGTAATGACTTTATATGCAAACTAAATAGTCTTTCCCATAACCTGACCCCTAAACCTAGCCATCATAGAAAACTTTTGCCAGTTTTTATTGAAAGAAAAATCACCAATCCTAACACATGTCAATGTACGTTTTATTTACAATATATGTTTTGATCAGCTGCATTTTGCCCCAAGCCCTAGGTAATTTATCCTCTCTTGCACTTATAGATAATGAGAGCATAAGCTCTTATGTTTGTTTACTTTTTTTGCTCACTGATTTCAGTTTGGAAAACATATTTATGGAGCTGACAGAAGATATTGTAGGCTTCCGCCGCCCGGGTCATGGAGACCTCACAGAATGGGCGAAACAGGGTCAGTAACCAACTGATCAGGTTTAATGTGCATCAAGGTGTTAGATAAACAGAAAATAGCCTTCATGGTGTCCAGCAGCACATCTTGTTAAGCATGGCACTATCAGGGCAACACCAGTGTCATAGGTTCCGTTTCCAGGAAATGCCTGCACTAAAAATGTACTGTATCTAATGCTGTGGTTATTTTGAGTGTGTTTAATGTGGGTGTATCATGCTTGGATTTTCTTTCCACCGTCAGGTGTTCTGCTACTGAATTCTGTGTTGACAGTGAGGTCTCATCAGCCCACGTCCCATGAGGGTCAAGGCTGGGAACTCTTCACAGATGCTGTGGTCCAGCGGCTCAGCAGCAGTCTCGACAGCCTGGTCTTTTTGCTGTGGGGCTCATATGCTCAGAGAAAAGGAAGAGTGATTGACAGAGTAAGTTGATTCATGAAATTTAACTTTACTGTATTTAGTTTGACCAGTAATTTTTAAGGAAATGTGACTGGCTATTTTCAGAAACGTCATCACATCCTTGAGACTTCACATCCATCACCGTACTCGGCACATTTGGGCTTCTTTGGATGCAGACACTTCTCTAAAACAAATATGTTACTAAAAAAATCGGGAAAAACACCAGTTGATTGGACTGCCTTTTGATAAAGCATCCCTGTATTACAGCATTTTTACAGACTGACAAGGCTTTTTATAATACTAGTCAGTGCTCACGAACATGAAATATTTTGTTTAACTCTGCAAAATACCAGTAAAAAACTAAACTGAAATATTCCCGCAGCTGGGGTGCCAGATTTTTTATTTTATTTTATACCCAACGTGTACATTTGCAGTCTATGTTTGTGGTTTGACATTTAACTGCATTTATAAATATGCAAAAATGCTGTGAAATAAAACAGTAAAATTATGTAAAAAAAGTTTTACATTTTGTGGAGTTATAAGAATTTGTGTTTTATGACAGCTTATCCAGAATTAAAGCATAGTGCATAGTTATATTTTTAAAAACACACACATACATGTATTTAAGAAAAATAGAAAAATAAACATTTGTTTATAATTTAAATTATAAATAAATATGTACAAGTAACTATCTCCTAAATATATATATACAAGTATGTGTTTTTATAAATACAAAATTAATATGCACAGTGTGCAGACATATATTATCTAAACACTAATTATTATTATTTCAGATGCAACTGATAATAAATATTACATTTAATAATAACAAATATATTAAAAAAAAAATTGATAATTTAAAAAAGTCATTTTAAAGTCATACTGAACAAAAATAAGTTATAAACTACATGAACACATTTGAAATCTAAAAAGTATTAAATTAATGTGTACTGCGCAAACAATCCAAGCCATGTAATAAACCATGTAATAAAATAAATGTAATAAAATAAAATAATAAGAAAAGCAGGTCATTCTGATGTAGAGTTGGGCAGATCCAACCTTCCAGAATTCCACAATTTAATGTATACTAAACCCATATTAATTTAGCTATTTGATTTAGTTGCAACAAAAAAATACAAGGTTTATATTTAGACTGTCTGCCTTGAGCATTCGGGAATGAGGGCAGTTAAAAAAAAAAAATAGGACACTATGAAAACCCACGCGGAGCGTGTTTCATAGTGGTATGTCCGTAAATCCAGGTGATGCAGCCATAATAAGCAGTGTCCCACTTCAAATCATCTCGGACCGCTGCCTGGCACTGTTCAAAAACCTCTCTGCACTGCTGGCACTGCCCCATTCTCTCCCGGGACTCCTAAAGAAACAAAACCGGACGTGAATTTGCTCTTCCTTTTATCAAACATGTACCCCATGCACACTAAGGTAAGATCTCTCATTTGCTCATAAAAAATGATTATGCTCTAGGCTGCATTATATTTCATGACACCAGACAGTTGACCTTAACCTAATTTATGTTATTTGAGTTGAAACTTAAATTTGAGATAATTCGTATGGAAAGGAAACATTATAGGACGTTAAACATTATTGCTATAGTATATATTTTACAGTCTCAGAAACATAGTATCTTTGACAACTATAGTTCTTTTTAATTTGAATGTTCTTGTATTGAGAGACAGCGTCTGTTTCTCCATCACTGTGTGTCCTCTTGCACTCCCAAGTTAAAAATAAGGACAAAGGTGGATGAAGGGACACTAATTATGGCTATGAATGTTAACATGGCCATTTGTGCTGCTGTCGAATTTCTGACCTCTTGAGCTTTACTTTGATGTCATAGATATTTTTAAACCTTAATGTCATGTAAGGGGTTCCTTTTTGTATAGCGATTCCATGTTTTGTTAGCACATATATACCAACTTTACGGTGCCTTAATGTCAAATCAGTATAATAATTGATAGTTCACTGCATCTACTGAACTGAATCTTAAATAATAACATCTTATTAAGTAATCAGCCAAACATTGACCTTAAAATCTATTTTATGCTGTGTACTACTTAGGTCAGTGGATAAAGCTTTGAATTAAGAATATGTATTGATTGCATGCATAATGCAACTGCTTGGCTTAGGGCTAGTTCACCCAAAAATAAAAGTCTGTCATTATTTATTCACCCTCATGTTCTGTATCTGACTCTTTGATCTTTGGAACACAATTGACAAAAGATATTTTGAGTAAAGTCGCAGTGGTTTTGTATCTATACAATGGAAGTCAATAAGGGCCAGTATTGTTTCATGACCAACATTCTTCAAAATATATATTTTTGTGTTCTGCAGAAGAAACAAAGTCACACAGGTTTGAAATGACATGAGGGTGAATAAATGATGAAAGAATTTTCAGTTTTGGGTGAACTGTCCCTTTAAAGCAGTAACATGTGATGGGGTCATGTCAGACGGATGATGATGTGGGTGGAAAAGGTCACAATGATAAAGGCAGACTTAGACATGTTCTTGCAAGAATACTTGAAATGTTTAATGGGAAATCCTGTTTATTTGAAATTCACACAAAAGGGCAAAGTTTTTTTGTAAGTTTTGTAAGCGATTTGTAAGTTGATACCAACTCAGTGAGGCCGTCGAATAAGTCACGTATCATTCTTTGGGAAAATAACCTTTCTACATATCACATGATTTCCTAATAATGATATTGCTCGACATATGCTAAGACCCATGTAAAAATGACCAAAGTAAGAAGGTTGAGACTTAAATGCGTCAGTCGTCGCCCATACAACACCTGAGGAAGGCAGCCTACACACCATCACAGTCATGAGCTAAACATCGAGTGACTCGGGTTCCATCCGCACCATGACCAACTGTCCCAGCAATCTAAGTGATTGTGCATACATTGGCATGTAAAATGGAAGCTATTTTACACCGAATGGGCAACATGCCACGTGTTGGTGAGTGGGTTGTAATTAGCAGAAAATGGATCCACCTAATCAAAGATCAGTAACTGGACTCCAACATTGTAATTTCGTGCAGAAGAAAACTGGGAGGGGGGAGATGGGTAATAGCTCGAGTTTCCAGAGCCTTGTGTTACACATGGTGGGGCAGCGGCCACTACCGAGAGCTGATGAATGAGATCTTCTCCTGCTGCCCTTGCATGAATCATTCAGCATCTTGGAGCAGCCCATGAACTGAGTTCATTATAGTGC
Source organism: Triplophysa dalaica (assembly GCF_015846415.1). Classification (NCBI taxonomy): domain Eukaryota; kingdom Metazoa; phylum Chordata; class Actinopteri; order Cypriniformes; family Nemacheilidae; genus Triplophysa; species Triplophysa dalaica. The sequence goes on from NC_079545.1 coordinate 20,201,440, forward strand.
TGCTCAGCCTTACTTGCACTGCAATTATCGATTAAAGATAGAAACATGTAATACAGAGCGAAAGAACGAAGAATATTGACTAATGGAAAGAAAATCAATGTAGATCTGTCTTCTGCCGGTCTGATTTTCCCATCATGACGGGCAAACAGGGCACTGAAGGCCTATCACACTGCTAAGCTGTGGACAAATACGTTAAAGTTCCTCTTTTTTGACAAGAGTAATGGATGTTGAGCTGACTGAGGTAATTGATTGTTTTGTAAACTATTGTTTGTCTGTGAAAAAAGTTTCATCCAAATAACTGTACAAAAATATTCTCTCCTAATCAAAATTGTATGACTTGTTGCATATATATTTTTTGATTGGCACAGTTAATGTTAAATAAAAAAATGCCTTTTTTACAGTGATTATAATCTATCATCTCACCTTTTTTTCAGTGTTATCTAAAGGTTAATTAATGAGATTAATTGCTAATATTTGTGATGCAAAAAAGTTTTTTTGTACTTATTTATACTTAAAATGCTTAAATTATTACTTCTTGTCATGTTTATAAATGAATTGATTCATCTGTATTGATTAAAACATAAATACTGAGAAGTTCAGTTCAATTTTTTAAAAAATAAAAACAAACAAAAAAATGATGACATAAATAATAGGTGCAAAAAATACAGATTTTGTGTAGATGGTGTTGTGTCAGAATGTGGGTCACTGACCTTTTCTTTCTGAAGTCTCGAGCCATGTTGTGAGCTGAGCACTGGGATCCTGTGACATATTGGAATTTTGGGACAATAGACTAGCCTCTCAGATGATGGTCAGTTAGACAGATAGACTTTCCTTCTGCTTTAAAATTAGCCTTAATGTCTAGATGTGTCACTCTGAAATGCAGCAGGCTGTATCTGATAACACTAACACCAACAAGGAAAATTAACTCTAATGGAAATTAACCTTTTGTTTCTTAGGATCAGATACATTTTTATGGGCTGAAAAAATTCAGTAGACACATCGGTACCTACTCATACGAATAAAATATTTGGATGGTGTAACCTTGTAAGCTTGTCATAATAAACAAGTGATACTTTACATTTCCTCTTGGCACTTTGCTAGCTGGTTGAAAGGTCTAAAGTGTTGTATCAGCTTTACCAGTACCTGGTCTTTTTCTTGCAGTACACACTTGACTTAACAGTCACATCAGTACATTTTTAGTCCTTGAATTCTCAAATGATCACTTGTTGAATTTAGCGTTTTGTTTTTATCCTTGTTGCATATGTAACAAATTAGACATGCTTTATCTTGTGATTTCAAACATTATATGTGTGTGTCCATACACACGATCCATAGAAATAAACAGCACTAGAAACATCATACAAGAACATTCTGTTTTTGAATGTCCATGACCTTGGCCCAAATTCCATCCCATGACAGAAACACAGAGGAATCATGTAATCTAGAATAAAAATAGATTTGCCCTCAGGTTTAAGGGAACCAAAAAGATAGGACCAGCCGTCACTTTGCTGAGCTCAGGATACAAGACAATAAATCTGTAATGATTTCTGTTTCAGGCAGATGTTTCTTGTCACACACATACAGACCCCCTACTTCCTTAGCAAACTTTTTATTAATGACTTCCTATGGTGGAAGTGGTGAGTGTGATATGACATTGTTTCCTGTTGTACTTGAAATAATCACAGATACTCTTTACAAAACTGAATAAAATCACACAGAGTGCTCATAGCAGTAGACAGGGAACCATTCACTGGGCTGAAGGTAAGAGCCACTAATGTTACTTTATCTGCATAACTGTAATCTTTCTCATGAACGGTGGGGTCAAAATATCAGAAAACATGGAATAACTGGGATTTATTGATTTATTTTTCATTTTTTTAACAGAAAGTTTTGGAATTTAAAAAACAGACAATGTTATAACTAATACTTAAGATTCTGCATAATTTTTATGCTATTAAGCAAACTGGTAACAATGACCATGTAAACTTCTTTCAGTTAAGCGCATGTTTCAGTGACTCTATTGTATACTAATACTGTGTCTACACCAGACGCAACAGGCGTGACGTGACATGACAACCTGCTTGTTCTTAATGGGTTTATCGTGTCGCGACACATACAGTGTGGACAATATGTAATTGCGTTTAATTGCAATATTTAATATTTTTTTGCGTCGTGCCGGTCGTAGACATGGTGTAAGAAATGAAACTACATTTTTAATGACTTTTCATTTGAAGTTATATATGCTACGAATATATTTTTAGACAGAATATGTGAAATTAGATTACATTTTCGATTAAAGTTGTAATGACCACACAGGTTTTTTTACCCACAATTGACTTCTCCCAGACTGTATAGTAATGGCTTATGCTTTGGTAGAACAAATATTATGGACCATCTACAAAATCTTTATTTATATTTCAACTTGATTATGTAGAGGCATGTTATCTAATGACTACATTAGATGGTCATTTTCAATATTTATTGATTATATTTATGATCTTTTCCCTATATATACCCTTAATTCTGACCATCCTTCAGTTTACACTTTTATATTTAGTTTAGGTTACCTTTTCCAAATATTTGTCTAAAAAATAAAAAAGTCTAAAAAAAAAGTCTAAAAATAGAATTTTATCAACACACCAAAACCGACATCCTTCCTGGTTGTCGAAGAACAGGGAGGACCCAACCATGTTTAGTGTTGATTGATGATAGTCCCTTTTGATAGACACTGTAAAATTTGGAAAACATTAGATTAGAAACCTTCAGCACTGAAAGTTCATGGTTGATTTATGGCATATTGTTGACAGAATTTGTTCAATGGGATGTGAATGTGGTATGCTACTGAATGGTTAATGCTCCAGAAACTACACTGCAGTATGATTGTGAAAGTTCATAAATATTTGTGTTTGTATTAATTTGATTCATAATATTCCTGTTATTAACTCATATTCCCTACTTTTTATTTCTGTGATGAACAGAGTTTAGAGGAGCGCTGCCAGCGGATCCTTCAGGACATGGAGGGCTCTCTCACAGCCAGGGACCGGGTGGGCATTCAGGACTTTGTGCTGTTGGACGCTTACACCAGTGAGACTGCATTCATAGACAACCTCAGAAAACGCTTCAATGAGAACCTTATATATGTGAGTGCAACACCCACTTAGATGACCTTCTAGAATAGAATTCAAGTAAAGGCTTATGCTGGCAATGCAGTGTCCAGTATCACCGTTGCTTTCATTATTGACAGAGAATAATGGGGAATTTCATGCTGAACGCAGCTCATTAAACACAGACAGGGCTACTAAATGAAAATGTTCTTCATTTATTTATTTTGAAGGATTGGAAACTTACTTCACTGATGATGCAGCAGTGAGTGTTATAAATATTGTAGTTCAGTCTAGATGAGGTTATTAAGGGCACCTCACAAGGGTAAACCTTCAACAGGGTGTAAGATACTGCTGACACAACCTTACTGCCTTGAAATATTTCCTTTACCTTGGAGAAACTTTAAATGTTGAAGTAATCAGACTTGCTTTGTTTTATTTATAACTCTGGTGATATTGAGACATATGTCATTATTAATGCCTGAAATGTTTTTTTCTATTAGACCTACATCGGAACCCTGTTGGTATCAGTAAATCCATATAAGGAGCTGGGTATTTATACCAAGAAACAAATGGACATTTACATGGGTGTCAACTTTTTTGAGCTGCCTCCTCATATGTAAGTTTGCTTACATATGGTTGCTTTTGTCATTGGCTTCTTGCATTGGGTGTAGTACACTATGGCTTTAATAAAGAATCGCAGTTTATATAATCTTTGATTTAAACACGCACCTAATCTGAATCATCATTTTTTCTGGCCTCTCAGATTTGCGCTTGCAGACAATGTTTATCGGACCATGATAAGTGAAACAAACAACCACTTCATCCTCATCTCGGGTGAAAGTGGTGCTGGTAAAACCGAGGCCTCTAAGAAAGTTCTTCAGTTCTATGCGGGGAGCTGTCCCAGCACTAGACTGCTGGAAGGTGTGAGAGATCGACTCCTGCTTTCCAATCCAGTGCTTGAGGTCAGTTGAGTACAGTGGAAAATTCTGAACGTATCACTTTATAAGGTAAAAAAAGAACGTATTGAAGATGTTCAGTCATTTATCTCTACAGGCATTCGGTAATTCCAAAACTCTGAAAAATGACAACTCAAGTCGTTTTGGAAAATATATGGACATACAGTTTGACCATCAGGTGAAGGAATTATAAGTATATTTAAAAGTAGAGCTAGCTTTTGTTAAGGTATAAAAAATCTTAATACGTTTCGTATAGGGAGCAGCAGTTGGCGGCCACATCTTAAGCTATTTACTTGAGAAGTCAAGAGTCGTCCACCAAAATCATGGCGAGAGGAACTTCCACATCTTCTATCAGTTGGTTGAGGGAGGGGAGGATGAGCTTCTTCGCTGGCTTGGCTTGGAACGAAATTGTCAAAACTACCGTTATCTTATTCAGGTAAAAAACACCAGTTATGCTTTCCATTAGTCCACATTTTCATACATAAAAAATAAGAAATTCATTGATTTTCTGGACAGGGGGAATGTGCCAAAGTGAGCTCCATCAATGACAAGAGTGACTGGAAAACTTTACAGAAAGCTCTTACCATCATTGAGTTCAGTGAAAAGGATATAGAGGTGAGATATTGTCAAAGTGACCGGATTGATCAAACTCATAAGGTTATAAATTAAGCAAACTAACACTTATTGTTCTTCCTCAGCATCTGTTTGCAATCATTGCCAGTGTCCTTCATCTTGGCAATGTCCCCTTTATGGCCAATGCTATGAGTTATGCCACAATAAACAGCAGTGTAGAAATACACTGGCTCTCAAAGGTATGCTTCACTGTAAGTGTTAGGATATTAGGATATTTCTGCTTTCCTTTCTTACTCTTTTCCTCTTATATTAGCTATTAGGCATTCCTTCCAACATGTTACTGGAGGGTTTAACTCACAGAAAGATTGAAGCCAAAGCAGAGGAGGTGAGGATTCAGAGCTTTTTTCTACCTAATTGTTTGATTACTTGCTAGAACAGGGGTTCTCAACCTTTTGCAAGCTGGGCCCCCCCAAAGCTGGTTCATTGCAGTTGGGGCCAGTGCCCCCCCCCCCCCACGTAACCTTGCATAGATAGATAGATAGATAGATAGATAGATAGATAGATAGATAGATAGATAGATAGATAGATAGATAGATAGATAGATAGATAGATAGATTTGTGCACGATTGCGGTATTTCGTTTTGAGTGCAGTCAGTTTTGAGAATCCTGCCTTACACATATTTGTCGACGCGAAAGGAAGGAGAATCTTCAAGGCGATGTCACAGAGTTCAGGATATTCCTGCATCAATGCTGCCCAGAATGACAAAAGAGGGCAGGAGCTAAAGAGTTCCTTCAGTCTACTGTAACTCTTCAGCTCAATAAGCTGTTCATGCATATCAATTGATAGCTCGTTTGCTGTGCACACAAACGGATGTCAAACCCACGCAAAAGAGCGATAATCCTCCCTTAAGTAGGTCGCAAATTGTTTACTCATTGCTGACAGGTGCTCAGACGCTGATTGAAATAGAGAGTAGAAATCGAGTGACGTGCCTGCATCAGTGATAAAGTCTGCAAGGCTGGGGAACATGTCGCAGTTCCCTCGACTGACAAAAACTAGACCTTGCCAGAGGTCTAGTTTTTGTGTGAAGGCGTGCACTTTGTCTGCAAGGAGCAAAATATGAGTTCCGCGGCCTTGCAAAGACAGGTTGAGGCCGTTCAAGCGGTCAAATATATCGACCAAATAGGACAGAGACGCAAGCCACATAGTGTCATCCAGATGCTTCGCCAGATTTGATTTGATTTCTGTCAAAAACCACTTCACCTCCTCTCGCAGCTCATACGACCGCTGTAACACCAACCCCCTGGAGAGCCAGCGAATTTCAGTGTGCAGAAGCAACTGTTTGTGCCCTGACCCCATCTCCTGTCAGAGGACCCCAAACAAGCGAGAGTTTAGCGGCCATGATTTGATGAGATTGATCATTTTCACAGATTGGTTCAGCTCGGAGTCAAAAAGAACCAGCTTTTTTTTAGCAGCTAGTGCTTCGCGATGGACCATGCAATGTGTCCATTTCACAAGTGGAGCTACTTGCTGAACGCGAGCAGCTAGGCCACGCTCACGCCCCGTTATTGCCTACGCACCATCCGTGCATAGGCCAACGCATCGGTCCCAAGCCAAAACATTTTCACGGATAAAAATATCAAGGACACTGAAAATGGCTTCTCCTGTAGTGTGCAACTGAAGAGGACGGCATAAAAGGACATCCTCCTCAATCGCCTTGTCCCGCAGCAGATACCTGGCATAGGTGAGGAGCTATGCCTGCCCAGCAATATCAGTGGATTTGTCCAGCTGCACCGTGTAGTAAGGACTCTTTTTTTACGAACTCTATCAGTTGCTCTCTGATATTAATGGACATGTCTACAATTCTCCAAGCGACTGTGTCATTGGACAGTTGTATTGCACCGAGTTTGGCTGCTGCACTATCACCTATCATTATTCTACACATGTCTTGCGCTGCCTGCAAAATGAGAGTCTCGGCGATTGTATGCGGTTTACCCAGTTTACCGATTCTTTTGGCCACTAGATACGATGCCTCCAAACACTGTTTAGACAGAGTGAAATGGTTGCCTGTTGCTGATGGAGGCCATCAAGCTTTCTTTTTTAAATATTCAGCCGGTTTATTTTTAATGCCAGCATGCTTTGTTTCGAGGTGCCTTTTTAATTTGCAGGGCTTCATACTGTCGTTTGCCAGCACCTCGGCACACACGACACACTGAGGTCTCAGATCAGCCGTGACTGTAAACCCAAACTGCAGGTATGCTTCATTGTACTGGTTGGCTTGTTGGTCCTCACAAGAAATTTCTCCACTTTGGTTATGTGTTTTCAATAAAGTTTAGGCAATATGTAACTGTGTGTGTGGCTATGTTGAGAGACGTATCAGGGGCTAATCAGTCGGGACTTAGGCACGATCTTTAATTAAACAAACAAAATAATTATTTTGCAGACAATTCAGATTTAATTTTAATACTTAACGATTGTAGTGTGTGTGTGTGTGTGTGTGTGTGTGTGTGTGTGTGTGTGCGTGTGTGTGTGTGTGTTTGTGTGTGTCTTAGTCGTGTGGGTAGTTTTAGCTAAGTGTAGCTACTGCCTATTATTTAAAAAAAATAACTGGCAAGGGCTGAGATTTGATATAATCTTTAACAAGAATGTTTGTGGGTTTAGTCTTCAAAAAGACTGTTGGGGTTTTGTAGTAAAGGCCTATATAAATCGAGCTATGTCGTGAGTCAATTTAAATGCAGTGATTTATTTTTGTGTGAGAGTGAGTGAACATTTACATTTACACCCCGTTCTGTAAGCCAGGCCGGGAACGGCGGCGGCCATGCGCGATTCATTTGCAGCCTGGACGCCGAGGGGTGTGTGTCTCCTCTTTGCTCTGACTGCTGCGTGAGGTAACTGAGAGACTGACCACCTGTGAGTGATTTTGGACGGGAGAGGGGCTCACGGCAGCAGCCGCTGCTCGTTGTGCACAGTTGGCCTAACTGCAGAGTGATTCGTGCTTTCGAGTTTCCAAACACCACAAAAGTCTCCAAAAACACCATTTACCATCACCTCACGATTGAAAATGTGACACTGATTTCATATGACAGTTCAACAAACAAGTTAATAATATTAAGTCACTTACATTTTAGACGAAATAATGACTGTTTTGGTCTATTTTAGCAGCGAAAATAGATCCGATGAATCCAAACGAAGATCACAGCATAGCGCATCTCACAGCAACACACAATCGTGTTTTGAATGATTCAGTGTTTTAAACGAATCGGGTGAGTCAAAGATTCAATGACCCATGCACAAACATCTGTCTCATTCTTGATGAATCGGCCGTTTGAACGAATCGTTTGAATGAAAACCGCTTATCACCTGCATTTGCCCTCACTATCCACAAACCAATCAAATTTGTTCAAAACTCTTTTTTTAAATCTTCCAAACACATTTTAATTTTTATTCAGGAGTTATGTATATACAAAACTTTAACTTTTTATGACAGTAGTTCAGTGATAAAAAAATGTGCAAATTTAATTTTTCAGGTTTTTTTCCCTCCCATCCTGTAGCCTACTCGCGCCCCAACACCCCCCCCCCCCCCCCCGGTTGAGAACCACTGTGCTAGAAACTATTCTTGAGTTGTTTCCGTTTTTAAATAAATAGAATAGTGTTCTAATGTTTTAATTGGTTTTATTGAACTATATAACTCTGGTTATGCTTTTACATGTGAAATAGTCACATTAAATTAAATATTTCTGTTCTCAGGTTTTAAGCCCTTTCACAGTTGAACATGCAAAATATGCCAGGAATGCACTAGCCAAAGCCATCTATGGTCGGACATTCTCATGGCTTGTTAACAAGATTAATGAATCATTAGTAAACAAGGTAGGAATGTCTATATTTTTTCATAATATTTTTTAAAGATACATTGTTTATTGATGAATTAGTAGATTAATAAACGGTTGTTATTATTGATGCAGGACTCAACCAGAAAGACTGTGATTGGACTGCTTGACATCTATGGATTTGAAGTTTTCGATGTAAACAGGTAACAGTAAAGGACAACACTTAGAATCTGACTTGTTGTAAAGCTTTTTTTACACAGAATGCCGCAGTCAATTTTTAAAGGGGTTAATTAGTTCACAAAAAAAATATGGAGTAACATTTGTGTTAGAACAAGCCCTCTAGACACTTCTTAAAAAATAAACGGGCCATCATTATACAGAAACACAGTATATTGTTAGTAGTTTTTATTTTGCCGGTTTATCGTTATGCATTTGTAAAATATTTACTGTATGTTGTTGTACCGTATGGATTCACAGATTTTGTAATTTATGTACCAAACAGTGTTACAATAATACAATTTATTTAGCAAATTCTTCATGTTTTGATGATAACAAGTGCTCTTCTTCACAGTTTTGAACAGTTTTGCATAAACTACTGCAATGAAAAACTTCAGCAGCTTTTTATCGAGCTCACCCTCAAATCAGAGCAGGAGGAATATGAGATGGAGGGAATCGAGGTGACCATCAACACACTCTCACCTTCAAATAGCCTGCTTGAAGTCTTATAGCAGTCTCAATCTACAGATTTAGTATAGTTTTAAAAATGTCTTATTCTTATTCAAACATACTTTAAAAACAATCACTGGTGAAATCTTATATTTTATTCTTCACCGCCCAAATGAAACCCCATCTAGTGATCCAATCTCGGCTTCTATGCTTTGCCATATTTTTATCATCTTGCGTTTTGCCCCCCTTGACCTATTTTAGTGGGAGGCAGTGCCATACTTCAACAATAAGATCATCTGTGACCTTGTGGAGGAAAAGCATAGAGGCATCATATCAGTCCTGGTTAGTTAAAATGAATCATGCGGACACAAAGCCAAATGCCCGGTCAAGCCATACACAGTTTTAATGCCACATATTCCATAATTTAAGGATGAAGAATGCCTGCGTCCTGGAGAGGCCACAGATTTTACATTCCTGGAGAAGCTGGAGGGGAAGATGTCTGGTCATCCTCATTTTGTAACGTGAGTAATGTGCTATACTCGACATTAAACCATTTTTAAACTATTGCAGAACTTTGATGATTGTTGTAATTTTTACTTTTCTGTGGACATTTTATGTGAAAAGCATAATCCACCCCACAATCCCATACTATATCTTACACTTTCAAATTGTAGAAATAAACATATTGCAAACTAGGAACAATCTGAAGGTGAATAAATGACAGAATTTTCATTTTTGGGTGTGTCATGAATTGTGAGGAAGAACCCAATTGCAGGCAGCAATGGACAACAGACTTTTTAGTAAGAAAATATAAAACACAAAACAAAAGGCCCACGAGGGGCCAAAACAATAATGATGAAGGGAATATGGTAGACAACATGAACACATACTAAGTAGACGAGATGAATACAAAACTAGACAAACTACACTACACTGACTTGACTTGACTTGACTTGACTTGACTTGACTTGACTTGACTTGACTTGACTTGACTTGACTTGACTTGACTTGACTTGACTTGACTTGACTTGACTTGACTTGACTTGACTTGACTTGACTTGACAACAAGCTTGACATAAACAATACTCTCTGTATCAGAGATGTGTCACAAAACAACTGGCATAGGACAATAGACATGAGGACTTTTTAAAGGGAGACAGGCAAATGATAATTAACAAGGGAACAGGTGTAGGGAATCAAACACTCAAGGAAAGCTAACGAGGAAACGAGAGGGAGAGAGGGAACAGAGACAAGGACCGGAGAGACAGTATAGAATCTGTCACAAGGCCAAGAATACACATGACATGATAAGGTAGACTCATGACAGGGTGAACTACCGCTTTAACATATTTAAGAGATTAAGAGATTTAAGTTTCAGAATGCATTGCAAAGAATTTTAGTTATGTTTTATTCATATTCATTGTCTCTGCAGACACAAATTGGCTGACCAGAAAACACGCAAGACCCTGGGGCGAGGGGATTTTCGTCTATTGCACTATGCTGGAGAAGTTACTTATTCAGTTGTTGGTAAGCTATTCAATACTAAATTTTAAGATACATACTACAGAAAACAGATTCCTTAGCCTGTTCTGTATGATTTCCTCTGTTCAGGATTTCTTGACAAAAATAATGATCTTCTGTATAGAAACATTAAAGAGGTAAGAACCACGAATATTCTCTCTTTATTTGAACATCAGGACTGAGAACAGTTATAATAATTTACACCTTTTGGTATTTATTGTATATACAGTATATACACTAAATAAATGTTCAGTTGGTGAAATATATTGCTGTCATGGAAAATTTGGAAACATAAGACCAATTTAACTTGTCCTATTCAGCTTAAATGGCATTGGCAGTAGTTTTACATTTAGGCAAACACTAAAATAAAGTTTTAACATACTAACGTATTGCGCCACAAAAAGGAAGGTTGTGGGTTCGAGCCCAGGATACAAAGCCCACATAGTGATAAAAGACGTGTAATGACTAAAATGCACTGTAAATCTCTAAAAACTGTCAACCTGAGACCAATTTCATATGTCATATTATTGGGTATAGTGAAACGTGCTTGGTCCCCAATAATTGCCGCTTGCGGCTTTATTTTGTATTTAGGTTATGCGACAGTCTAAGAACATTATAATCCAGCATTGCTTCCCGGCTATAGAACCTGATGGCAAGAAAAGACCTGAGACGGTACAGTGAAAGAAGTTAACATTTTAATCAGACAATCTTTTCAGGGTTCATCTTCATAGCTATGAGAAAATCTGCAAACTGTTTATATAGGTTCTCATTGAAAACAAGGGAGCAACTTATTTTTTGTCAAAAAGTGAAATATAAATATATTTTTTTCTACTTGAACAGCATTCATGATATACAGGCATTTTATGCAGACTTTACAGATTGTATAGACTTGTAATCTTCTCATAACAGGTGTCCACCCAGTTTAAGACCAGCCTTACAGGCCTCACTGAAATTCTCATGTCTAAAGAGCCATGGTACATACGGTGTCTGAAACCCAACCACCGCAAGCAGCCAGGTACCTTTCACTTCACACCTCTGGTTAGCAGTTTTGTCTGCTGAATGTTTTACAAGAGCCAGTGACCTTATTCTCACTCACCTTTTCTCAGGTCTCTTCGATGATGTCATGGTGAGACATCAGGTCAAGTACCTGGGGTTAATGGAGCACCTGAGAGTAAGACGTGCTGGATTTGCTTATAGGAGAAGATACGAAGTGTTCCTGAAAAGGTGCGTTTGTGTGTTCAACAGTAGAACGCTAATACCAAGGTCATGGGTTTGTATACAGTTAATTAACTCTGACTCAAATTTCGGAAAGATGTGTTAGAGTTGTTTTAATGTCCTTGCCTAGACCCTCAATGCCCTTATTAAACTTACAGATGGTCTAAGACTTTGTTAACTGAAACTATCTTTGGCCATACTGTTTCATTGGGCGCTCATCTTCTGAAAACTTGTTTTCTCTCACCTTTGTACAAACCTCCATGTTGATCTTTGTAGATATAAGGCTCTTTGTCCAGACACATGGCCACACTGGAAGGGGACACCAGCAGGAGGAGTGCAGCTACTTATCAAGCATCTTGGCTACAAACCAGACGAGTACAAGATGGGAAGGTAACTATATATACTGTACTGCTTAAAAAGAACGACATGTGCTGCTGATGCTTCCTGCATTAATCTAGATGCTATTTTCTTTCCCCATCTATCTCTTAAAGAACCAAAATCTTCATTCGCCATCCCAGGACTCTTTTTGCCACTGAAGATGCATTTGAGGTCTGCAAGCATGAACTGGGTAAGACTCAGAGTCAGACCTGGTCAAAATAATGTAGAGTGTATAGAGATTAATTAAACGATAGATAGAATTGGCAATTATATGGAAGTCAATTATATGGACGTTTCACTGCCTTGAAATGTTTTGCTACAGCCACAAGGATTCAGGCAAAATACAAAGGTTACAAGGGGAGAGAAGAGTATCAGAGGCAAAGAGAAGCAGGTATTTGGACACTTTTTGTTTAAAACACTAAATTAAACCATCAACTATGCAGTGCATCACTTTTAATTTATTTTTACAGCTACCAAGATTGAGACGTGTTGGCGGAGCCTGCAGGCCAGAAAAGAGAGGGAAAGAAGATCCTGGGCTGTCAAAGTCATCAAGAAGTAAGAAAATTACCTTGTCAGATCCACGTCACACATTCTAAGTGGGTTACCAATCACCACAGACCTGTTCACCTTTACCAATCAGATCATTTCGGAGGGAGGGACTTTATATATACCGGAAGAAATCCAGATGCTTTGCTAGAAGTGGGAAAGCAGTGAACAATAGACTTGAAATATGTGTAATATAGACCATTTTTAAAAACAAGAAACATGAACATCCGTGGTTAAACACCCAAAAAACATAATCAAAGCCTCAAAAACAGCAAAAGACTGGGTCCTTTAAAGTTATTAGTGAATCTGTAACTGGTCATGCATATGCATTTTAATATTTTGTTTTCTCACAATTTGTTACTTAGTGTATGACAAACATCATTTTGTTTTTATGATTTCAAGAATGTATACATATTTATGAGCTTTAATAATAAGGTTTAGGTGGTTATAACATTCCTCTCTTTTAATAGGTTTATTAAGGGCTTCATGAACAGGAATCAGCCTGTCAGCATGGACAACTCTGAATATCTGGCCTTTGTCCGACAGAGCTACCTCACTCGACTCAAAGAGAATCTGCCAAAATCAGTATTAGACAAAAGCACCTGGCTGACTCCTGCACCCATAATGCAAGAGGTTGTCACATCCATTGAGACACTGTTGCGTGTAAAACATTCATATCTTTTTTATAAGCAGAGATTCATATGATTTCACTGTAATGAAGATATACATTGTCAATTGTGCAGGCCTCTGTGCATTTGCATAAGCTACACACACGTCTCCTTGTGCGGAAGTATGTTCGAGGGATCACAGCACAGCGAAAGACGCAGGTACCGCAGTCTTTTTCCCCTCTCATTTATCTCAACACATATTTTGATGTTTTATAATCTGTCACAGTTCCATTTTATTTTCAGCTGCAAATTAAAGCACTGACCAGTGACTTATTCAAAGGCAAAAAAGAAAGCTACCCTCTGAGCGTATGCCAACCCTTTGCTGACACAAGGATAAGTAAGATGTTATGTGTTTGATAGTAAACTGCTCAGTATATTTCTTTAAGAAGATCAATCGTATGAATGTTATTGCCAATGTATTACTTTGATAATCGCTTTGTTTGATTTTTATCTTTAGGTGAACAGGACATAACCATTAAAGTCTTACAGATGATGTGTCCAGAAGGCATTAAGGCATGTAAAACTAACAACAGTTACTGTAAATCCTCTATTGTCTATGATCACTTACATTTCTTTAAAAGATCCTTTAAATCATCACCCTGTAGGGTACAGACAGAACTCCAGATATGACACTGAAATTGTTAACTGCTCCAAGAATGCTTTCTGTCTTTTACATATCGATGGTTTGTAGTTCTTTCTAAGTTCTGTATTCAGAAAACATGTAGTGCCCATTATTTAACGATTACCAACATTTCAGTCAGGCTGATGTTTAGATAGTCAACATTATTGTGATCTCGCCCTGTACAGTACAGTGTTCCAGTGATTAAGTATGACAGGAATGGCTTTCGGCCACGTTTCAGACAGCTGATCTTCACTCAGGCGGCTGCGTATCTGGTTGAGGATGCCAAAGTCAAACAGAGGGTGAATTACAGCTCACTAAAAGGTCATTTCAGAATGCTAAATTATTCAGTCTCTGGTTCTGTTTTTTTGACTCATGCTTATATGTTGAACTGTGTGTAACTACTGGTCTTATAAACGCTGTTAGCAATAATTGTGTAGAGACATGGCCCTAGGACCGTATAGTATTTCATTTAATATTGTCTCTTTTTATTTTGGACCAGACAAACACGCCTCATTTCTAAATTAGGCAATATGTTGAATCCATTTCCATAATATATTGGATCAAATGCTTGTTTACATATTATGTTTATAAGGACAAATTGTTTTAACAGGGGTGTCTGTCAGTAATTTAAGTGACAACTTCCTGATTCTCCATGTTGCATGTGAAGACACAAAGCAAAAAGTAGGTGATTTTTATTTATTTAAATAAATGTATTGCAATTTGAAAGTCTTTATGGAGGCATTATGATTGAAAAGTATTTTATGGCTTTCTCTGTTTTTTAATATGTATACTTTTGTATTGGTTATTGTGTTTGAAGGGGGACCTGGTCTTGCAGTGCAACTATCTATTTGAGGCATTGACAAAAATGTGTGTCGTGACAAAAAACAACAGCCTTGTTAAAGTTGTCCAAGGAAGGTGAGATGCTTTTTTTTTGCAAATGATCCTTGTTTAATAATGAATAAACATGATGGAACTAATAGTGTTTAATATGTGCTAGTGCTAAATGTAAAAAGTGTATACTGTATAACAAGAGTGTTTTATATTTGCACTACTTATTTTACATTTTTTAGCGTGAGGTTTGATATCCAGCCTGGTAAAGAGGGGTTTGTTGATTTCAAGAGCAGCAGTGAATTCATGGTCTACAGAGCCAAGAATGGACACTTGATGGTGGTGGGTATACTAACATATGTTAAACATATTATACAGTGTAATCTTATGTACCATTATCTTACCATTTATGTATGTAAAAGAATACATACAATTTCAATAAAAATGTTGTTTTTACATTTTTCTTTTTCAGGAATCTGCAGGGACAAAATCACGATGACATTTTAATTGCTTTCTTAATGTTTACTGATACCCCAAGATAAACCTACACTATAGAGTATTAACATTTGAATCCCCACTCCAAGTCATCAAATAACATAAATATCACTGTAAGTTTTCCCTTTGAGGAGAAAAGGAAAACAGCATGGGATATTACATTAGTGTTTTTTAATTTGTATAATGTCTTCATTATACGCAAGGTTTACTGTGTATTTTAAGCATATACTGCGCATTGTGTTTTTATGTCATGTTTTTTTTTTATTAAAATCCATCATCTTATGATCAATTACTATAAATAGTATCATATACATGAGTTTAGATTGTCTTGCTTGCTCTTTGTGCAAATCATAAATATATATTTTACTGAAAGAAAATACCCTCCCAATAAAATGTTGTATTTGTTCATTTTCTTTGTGCCTTCTTAGGAAGATAATAATTCAGACAAAAAGTGAACATCAATTTCTCTGATTTTTAAATATGTCAGTTTTGTTATGGCATTCTATCCTTCTGCTGCCAAAACATGACAATATACTTTTAGCATGCCATCTCCTGCTTTGCACTGAAAAAACATATAGTTAGAGATGGCTATGTATGTCAGGGAAACTTAAGCAAAACATCTATTTGCAAAACTGTAAAGAAAGAAAGAAAAAGAAAGAAAGAAAAGAAAGAACCAAGATGTAAGCCAATCACAACTGACTTCTTTTTAATGATGATGCAGTGCACACATTTTAATTTAATATGTTTTTTGTTTGCTTCCACAAATTCACTTCTGCCATTTTGCAAACTATTTGCATTCAGTGTCACAACTCACAATTAAATAAAATGTGGAAGACTGACGACTAGAATTTGGTGCACATTTGTCCCTTCTGTTTCCTATACTACGGGGCATAACAATTAAATTGAACATTGGAAAGTTTTGATAGTAAAATAACATGAGATTATGTATAAAGAGTTTTCTGAGTAGGCCTACAAAGTGGTTCATGCGGCACAACATCAGTTTGAAAACATAGAGTTATGTTGCTCCCTTGTGGCCAATGAAAAAATAATATTGAGATAATTCAGGAACTTTATAAAATTGTTTTCTGCCTACTCTATACAGTGTGCTGACTAAATAATATTTTATAACGTTTGAAAAATCGTTTTTTATTTATCCTGATTTACCAGGCTGTCACTAAATACATTTAGAAGAATTTAGTAATTTATACAAGAATAATCTCCGCAAGTGGCTCTCAGGAATGCAGCAAAGCGCGCTGATTGGCGGGTCTTGATGTCAATCATTACTTCATTACATGACGTAGCATCCTCTTGATTTCTTCTTTCGACTGTTGTTCTTAAAATGGCGCCTTTGGACCTGGATAAGTATGTTGAAATTGCGAGACAGTGCAAGTA
The DNA here is from genome assembly GCF_015846415.1 of Triplophysa dalaica. Classification (NCBI taxonomy): domain Eukaryota; kingdom Metazoa; phylum Chordata; class Actinopteri; order Cypriniformes; family Nemacheilidae; genus Triplophysa; species Triplophysa dalaica. The sequence goes on from NC_079545.1 coordinate 20,218,229, forward strand.
TCTACCAGAGAACGATTTAAAGGTAACCATTATCAGTGGCGTTATTTTCTTCCTGGGCATTTCACGTGTTTATTATTAGTTTTATAAAGTCATGTAGGTCGCGGTAAAGACTGGTAAAATAGGACAGTATCTCAGTGCAGTGCAGTCACTGCGCACCAACCAGTAACGTTAGCCAGTTACATTAGCTTGTGTTCCGGGGAGTTAACTAGTTTGTATTATCAGACATCCACAAAATCTGATACTAAAACAGTTGTTAGGTTTGGTAACAACTATATATAGCAAAGCAGTTCTGGTGGACCAATGGGTTAGCTAACTTATGCTGTAAATGCTATCCAACGAGCTAACTATGATTTGGCTTGAAACGCCCATCTGCTTCGTTGGTAATCATTTAGCCTATCTCTGCATTAATTTTACTTGTGATATTTGTGTCGTATTAAGATGTTTTTTATATTGACGGAAACGTATTCCTATCCACCGGCACCTTTGATGCAAACTAGTAAGGGCACCCCTTTGAATAATGCTCCTTTGCTGCCCATAATCATAATGTGATTGTAACCTTACCGTTTTTAAAGATCTGTTTTGCTTTCTTTTCTTTATGCCTTTGTATGACCCTAGTCACGTTGTTATTACTAGTTTGCGATGTTGAATTCTGCTGTCTTCTCTTTTCATTGCTTTGACAGAGATTGTGTGACTATGTATGTGACCTGCTACTTGAGGAATCAAATGTACAGCCAGTATCCACTCCAGTCACTGTATGTGGGGACATCCATGGACAGGTGCGAGCTGACTGTATTAGAGCATCTCTTGTTGTATACACTACATGTTGACATGTGATGCTATTTTTTTTTTGCAATGTGTGATAATGTTTCTTGACATAAACCAGTAAACAATTCTTTGTCTTTAGTTTTATGACCTTTGTGAACTCTTCAGAACTGGAGGCCAAGTACCCGACACAAACTACATTTTCATGGTATTGTATCCATAAAAAAACAGTGTAAAGTATTGTTGTTATTTTTGACGGAATACTCAAAGAACGAAAAATGTGTTTTTTCTCTAGGGTGACTTTGTTGACCGAGGTTACTACAGCTTAGAAACATTCACATATTTGCTAGCACTTAAAGCCAAATGGCCTGACCGCATCACACTGTTGCGTGGCAATCATGAGAGCAGGCAGATCACTCAAGTCTATGGCTTTTATGGTGAGAGACTGCAGAAACTTAATGCATGGCTGTGGGATTGAATTTATTGTTGATTGCGGATTGATTACACTTGATTATATGTGGTATTTGATTATTTGCCTTATAACTGAATTCTCATTCTCTTCTGTCTGTAGATGAGTGCCAAACTAAATATGGAAATGCAAATGCCTGGCGATACTGCACTAAAGTTTTTGACATGCTGACTGTTGCTGCCGTAAGTTGCCTTTGAAAATGTGTATAATTATATCCGGAAAAACACGAGCTGCTAGAGGTGGGACTAATGGGGAGAGTGGGATGGAACTACAGCACGAGCAAGCAACACATCATCCCTTCGTGTTTTGTACATTATGCATGTACACGGCGATTGCCAGCAAAACACAGACGTTTGACTAATGCCTGCAGTTCATGTTGGGCATCTTTTAGCACTGGGACTGCGCCATCTATCAGTTTTAAACAATCTCCAAATCCAGCGTTATATCAACCGTTTATATAACATCCATTACTGAAATGCCGTGAACAAACAGACACAACCTAGACTTCACTACCACACGAGTAACGAGCTGCAATGCAGCCCATCTTGATGGTAAGCGGGTCTAGCTCGTCTGTTGGCTCGTGGGCGGGCTCTTTCATTCGCCTTGCCGTGCTATTCTGGGAGAATGGCCAATAAAAGGATTAGGATCCCTGTGACGACAGGGACCCCTTCTTTACTGTGTGTAAAGAAATCAGAATGCATGACATGGTGTGATACCCGATCTTTAAATTAAAAAAAGATATGTGTATATGTTAATTCGACATGCACTGAAAATGTCAAGGAAACAGTATAGTGGCGCTTCTGTGTAATTCATTGGTTACATTGTAAACAACATGAATGAACTAAAGTCCAATGTGACCATACATTTTTCTGTGTTCATAACAGCATTCCCTTAAGATGTTCTGCTGTACTTATTGTGATATTATGCTTTCTACTCGCAGTTGATAGATGAGCAAATTCTTTGTGTTCATGGTGGCCTTTCACCTGACATCAAAACTCTAGACCAGATCCGCACTATCGAGCGTAATCAGGAAATCCCTCACAAGGGAGCATTTTGTGATCTTGTCTGGTCTGACCCAGAGGATGTGGATACTTGGGCTATCAGTCCAAGAGGTGCTGGCTGGTTGTTTGGTGCCAAGGTTACAAATGAGGTAAATGTTTTTAAGAATTTTTAGGTGTCTGCTTTACTATTCTGGTTGAGTAACTTGTGTTTAGTTGAATTTTTTTAAATCATGCCGCATAAGCAACATTATCTAAGCAAGACGGTGACAAATCTTAGTGCAATAGATTTTCGTTTATTTCTTGATGCAGAATCAGATTTTTCTTTTTTCTTTACAGTTTGTTCATATCAACAACTTGAAGCTGATTTGCAGAGCACATCAGCTGGTTCATGAGGGCTACAAATTCATGTTTGATGAGAAGCTAGTGACCGTCTGGTCTGCTCCAAACTACTGCTACCGCTGCGGTAATATTGCCTCCATCATGGTCTTCAAAGACGTGAACACAAGGGAACCGAAGTTATTCCGGGCCGTTCCTGACTCCGAAAGGGTTATACCACCAAGAACGACAACACCCTACTTCCTCTGAAATCTTCATTGCACCCTACACATTGTTCTGTAAAACTCTCTTTTATTATCTTTCATTTCTCTGTATTTTCTTTTTTTAACAAATATTTTTGTAAAGATTGAAGCAATCTCCCCAACGACAGTAATATATGGTTATGTTTAAGTTGATCATAATTTAGTTCACATGAGAATGACCGTAATCAAATGAACGTCATTGTGCTGTTATCAAAGCCGCTCTTCTTACAGGGCTTAAAATATAGACCTACAGTCTTTGACGGTACAATGAGAAACTGTTGTAACACTTTGCCAGATCAGATGGCCATAGCGGTAATTGTATTATTAAGAGGACTGAGCGGAAAAACGAAGTTTCCAGACAGTGTTTTTCTTTTTAATATTTCTCAAATGGGTGATGACAAGGCGACAGGACATTGGAAGGCTGTGATTAGTTTGTACATTAATATAATTGTATTGATTTAATCATCTTTTCTCAGAATTGTTGTATTTTATTAAAGGCAATCCATTGACCAACTAAATGTTGAAAATAAACTCCTTTATTATTAAGTTAAATATCTGGTGTAGTGTCCAAATGAGTGCGTGAATTAAATATAACATGTTTATGCGTATTACAAGTGCAGTACTTCAATCTAACAACGTAGAGGGCGCACTTGACCTTAAAATATAATATGGTGTAAGCACCTCCTCCACGTGCACGTTTAGCGTGATAGACACCACAGTCAACCAATGGAATGTATCAACGTCACGAACAGACTGCCGGGATCTGACAAGCAGTTTAGTTTGAGAGGGTTGCCACAACACAGTCAATGGAAATTCGGCTGGGCAGACTGAACCGTCGACCACGGCTGATGCCGAATGGCAGATACACCCTGCTCTAACCCGGGAGGGTGATTTGAAAGAGCTGGATGTAAATGACGGTGCGCCACTGCATTGGATGTCGGTGTGAGATTTGTATGCGTGAGCTACCTGGAAGAGGTTTTCCTGAGGAGCTGAAACCGAAGATAACTGCACTGAATTACATAAGCGCTCAGGTTGGGTTTCAAAGCTATCAGTGACTGTTTGACAGATGCATTTAGTTCTACGTAATGTGACGGGTCTTCATTAGCTACCACGCTGTGTGCAGCGGTTAAAAGACCAAGCTAAAGTGAAGTCAGTCGATCAGACAGACACAGTAACTCAAATATGTTGTTTATTTCATAGATATCTCGAGTCAAAGTGCAATATTTTTTAATATTCGTAAAGAACACAATATTCGTGCATGTAAAAAAACTAACGGCAGCATCGATAGCAGAGGAGCACGAGCGTAATTTATGTTGCCAGGAAACCGCAGCCACAGCATCTGTTAAAGCCACAGTTTTGTCAACTATGATTGTCATTTTGAGGAGAAAAACGCTGAGTTCCTCCCGCTGCTGATCACTAAGCAGTTGGAGCCAATCCGAGCGTACCAAAATCATGTTAACACAGCTCTGTCGCTTTTGTCTGCCGCCGCTATTACCGTTACACCATCCAACCTACGGTTGACAGAGTCACAGAGTTGTCGTGTTTTACCGCATCCCGATCCTAGAGAGACAGCCTACGGGCGAGAGGTAAGACGTTGTGTATTAGACAGGTGGGTGCACTTGGGTGAATGCATTGAGATATGATGGATAGCTTAACGACGAAGTGTCAGTTCCGACCGTACTGCTGTCACTGTTTATATTGTTCACACCGGTAATTCATGTAAAACATCAACGATTTAGGTTCAGCGGTCAGTCTGTGTGTTCTTGTTCAATGAACGGAACGAGCGCTTTACGCAGAGATCTACTCTGCCTAACGGTTTACGTTAACGCTGCCTTATTTTGCACGTTTCTTTGTTTATTGTCCACCCAAGCAGCGAGCTGGACGCGATATTGTGAATGGAACCAGAGCCAATAAGCCTCCATGTATTATTATTGAATGAAGACGGTAGAGAAATCATTGGCTGTCGCATGAATTATGTGCAGCCTGTGTTCATTCTGTCCTGCATCGGCACGGTTTTGCGGAGCATTGCTTGTCGTTATTGTTCGTTCATCTGCCTTGCGTGCATAATGTTACTATAGAGGCACGTGTGGATGCTTATTACCAGAGTACAGGAAGCTTCTCATAATAATATGCATAAACGAGGTCCTTTGAAAATAGATTTTTTTTAATTATTTGGAAAACAATAGCAACGGGATTTTTATCGCCGTTTTATCAGAAGCAGAATCACACACCACCGGGATCTGTGAAAAGAGCCACCGGGATGCTTAGCTGAAATGACGTCATGCAGACAAGCTTGTTATGGAAGAATGAGCTCGTAAAAGAGAATCGCCGTATGTCAGAGCATACGGTTATTTTAGTTATTTATTTTTCGTTAGAAAGTATACGATTTTGTAAATTGATTACTTTACATTATATTGTTACATTGTTGCCTGTTTTTTTTTTATTTCTGTAACGGGCACCACAATTTTGGATGGATGGACTGTGTCTGGATTCAATTCTTGAGTCCTTAAGAATGTATTCTGGTTGTACAAGTAAACACCTCGAGAGGCGTAGTGGAATCTATTGCTTGCTCCGTCTGTTGTATATTGGATCATATTGGACACATATTATCTGCACTTCTGTTTTCTCTTGGATTTATATAATATTGGAATTTCTTGGACGTTTTAAAACACACTGTCATTCTTGTGTCTATTCCGAATCCTAATGCACTTTTACTGTCCCCTGAGTTTAGAAGTCTCACTATGAAAATATTTTGTCACCATGAGGTATGAAAATGGTCTTGTTTCTTCATGATTGGAAGCTGATCTTTTAACTTTATAGGAGTCATTCTTTTGACATGATCGAATGGTTGCTATATGCCATTTTTAGTTCTTATAAAAATTTTGTGAGGTTGTAACTGGAGAAAAAAAGTGATAATATAATATTGATTTAGCATTGATTTTCAGTTCCACATGCAGCCTACATGCTGGTCATACATACACATGTTACCTCATCCTGCAGTCCCATTGCTGCAGATGCATAGCTCATGCATTTTTATGGAAGGAGAGGATATGTGGGTCAATCAAACATGTCTGAGTTGAAGCCTTTCACCACTGCTGGCTCTAGAGAAAAGCATGTTTTGCCTCATGATGAGACAAGGAGATCCCACTCTGTCCTTGACATTTTCTTTCTATCAGTGCTCACATGCCTTCCATGAATTTCTTTAGTTCAGGTCGCTGAATGGCAGTAAGTGGGTTAAGTGGTTATGGTTGAGTTAGATCACACATTTACACATGACTTATGACTTAACACTGTACTCTGTTCAGCCCCTAATATGTCTAATGTGTGTCTTTTACCTGTTAATTTCAATTACAACCAGAAAATAGAGCACTTTCGAGCTCCATGTCAATATTGATCATTGGGGATTGATCCACAACACCCATTTTGGTATAGATACTTATAGTCAATGGGTGCCAGCCAATGTGATATGGATGCAATTTTGCCTATGTTTCACATCACTGAGGCATATTAAAAATATACTATATAAATCCAGAGTGCTCCATTATCACTAAAAATACTATAGTTTTTTTTTCTGTGCCAGGACAGGAGTATTCAAGATACTCTTAAAGGGGTCATTTGACGCGGCTAAAACGAATATTATTGTTTGCTTTAGATGTAATACAATGTGTATACACGATTTAAGGTTAAAAACGCTGTATTTTCCACATATCGTGCATGTTTGTATCTCCTCTTTGCTCCGCCTCTCTGAAACCCGCTGATATTTTACAAAGCTCGTCTCTCTGAAAAGTGATGTGTGCTATGATTGGCCAGTTCACTAGTGCGTAGTGATTGGTCGAATACTGCACGGGAATGTTCCAAAGCAATTGTACTGACAGGTACGCCCACCTTACTTGCGTATACATTTGGGGTGTCTTAGTCAAATCGTGTTACGAACTGATGTAGATTGGCTGGGTTGTGGTGACACGAGGCGTTTCAGGCAGGTCTGGGTGAGCATTCGCTTCTAGATAGAATACATCTTTTGTTCCAACACTTAAATTTTTGCAATTTTACGTGTCTTATGGGCAACTTATAACACACCAAAGACACAGAAAAACACATATTTCTGGCGAATCACCCCTTTAAATTTATGTCATTCTAAAAAAAAATGTAATAAATCCAGTGACATTCACGGAAAAAGGGATGTCAATGTCGAAACAAAAAGCTTGGAGTGCTGTGCTATTTTTTATTAAGGTTTTGGATACTCCTTTTTACAGTTTTCACATTTTAGAACAATAGTAAATGTATAGTGTAGAAAGGCTCAATAAAAGGAAGGAAGGAGGCGGGAACCAGCAGACATTTAAATAAAGTTTTAATATAAATAATAACAGCCGGCGGCCCCCACCGTAAAACATGCATACAACCAAAAAACATGTGCGGGCCGGTACCTCTCTCTTCGACGGTCCGGTTGCTCGTTCTCTTATGCTCCCGATCTCCAACGTGATACGAGACTGGTGCGCGCACAGCTGGCGCTCATTAACAATTACCCACCGGTCTCGAACCACGGTCTCGCCCACGCCTACTCCACTCCATATAGAAACTGTAAAATAACACAAATGCAAATATCATAATTATTTAATGATAAAAAAAATTATAAGTAAATGTTTAAGCATGTGGGGGCACGGTGGCTTAGTGGTTAGCACGTTCGGCTCACACCTCCAGGTTTGGGGGTTCGATTCCCGCTTCCGACCTGTGTGTGTGGAGTTTGCATGTTCTCCCCGTGCCTCGGGGGTTTCCTCCGGGTACTCCGGTTTCCTCCCCTGGTCCAAAGACATGCATGGTAGGTTGATTGGCATATCTGGAAAAATTGTCCGTAGGGTGTGAGTGCGTGAGTGAATGAGTGAGTGTGTGTGCCCTGCGATGGGTTGGCACTCCATCCAGGGTGTATCCTGCCTTGATGCCCGATGACTCCTGAGATAGGCGCAGGCTCCCCGTGACCCGAGGTAGTTCGGATAAGCAGTAGAAAATGGATGGATGGATGGATGTTTAAGCATCTTCCACATTGTCACCCTTTGCCTAAATGTACTCCTGGCATTTAATCAACCAGCCTCTCGAGATCTCACCCTGCAAGGGAGTCTTTTTAATAGTTTTACCTATGTTCCATAGGAGTTCTGCATCGGCTGCTTTTTTCTTTGTTTATTACATTTCTGATTGTCTTGTAATGAAATAAATAAGCTGTTGGCACAATTATATTTTACTCCAAATAAGAAATTAAAAAAATTCCGGCATAAGCTCTCAGATAAAAGATTTAAGATTTTTTTTAGTGACTAAACTTTTGAGTTGTGTTAAAAATGCAAGTTGTTCCTTTTTTTTAAGAGAAACACGCTTATACTCATAACATACTGCTTTTTACTCATTAGTTTTCTTAAATTAAGTCTTTAATTCCGTTAGTTAGTGTGTTTATTTGTAAAAAGGTAATGTAATTTCATAAGGTCAGTACTTTCTTATGAAATGTTTAATCTTACCAAACTAAACTGTAATTAAAGCAGCATGCTTTTTAATATTAACCTGTGCTATTAAGATTTTTATATTCAACTACAATACATTTTTTTCTCTATTTTAAATGAAACCATAGTCAATTGAATAAGACAAATCAGGATGAGATAATTTATTAAATGACATGACATTAATTAAAAAATGTAACTTTTATCTTTTCATACCAAACTGAATTAAAACATCAGAGGTGTGAGAATTGAAAATGATATTCCTGTATTTTCTCTTAAGACACTCTTTTGTTCGAATTGAGAAATGCTGCAGAGTGAATGAATGACAGTCCCTTGTGAAACACTGCATACACTCAGACAGCTTTTCCATTCAACACGCAACTGTTTGGTATGCAGACACTGTATAGCGGCATACTACTATGAGATGCAGAACCTTGCTCATAGTAACATAAGAAATTATATAATGCAGCACATATATGACCCTGGACAACAAAATCATTCTTATCAGTCAATTTTTTGAAATTGAGATTTTTACATAAACTGAAAGCGGAATAGTTACGTTTTCTATTGATGTGTGGTTTGTTAAGATATGACAATATCTTGCAGAGATACAAGCGTTCTGAGTGTGCAAAAAATCAAAATATTGCGAAAATCTCCTTTGAAGTTGTTAATTAGACGCGCTGTGACAGGCCATTCACTCACAAAAATAAAGGTTTTATATATTTTCGGTAGGAAATTTACAAAATATCTTCATGGAACATGATCTGTACTTATTTCCTCATGATTTTTGTCATAAAATAAAAAAAGATGTATTTTTTGCTTTTACTAAAAATGTTAACGTGCTACTTAAGACTTTTTTAAAGTTTTTGTGATCCAGGGTCACATATAGTGAATAATTGAGAACATTGTCAATGTGTGGCTTATTACAGAAATAACCCTTTTAAGATTTAAAATCTATGAAACGGAAAAATTATCTTATTTCATCACCAATTTGACCTTGAGTTAAATACCAACGTGGCTGTTGCACCTACATTTTTTTATAATCTTTAAAAAAATAAAATATTATATTTGGACAAATTCTTGTTTTACTGACAAAATTCTCTGAATTTATTGAGAGTACTTCATAGGTGGGCTGAATTGTTCCACACATTGACCATGGTAGACCATCTGGAAGCTGAGCAGGGGTGATGGACATGCCCAGGTCCTTTCCATATAGGCCACCTTGTACTGACAGTCGAATGTTTGTCTTACTGACTACATACATGCTCTCTCTCTCTCACCCACACACTCACACAAGCTGACATTATGTACAGTTTCAGGCAATGAATTATGTTTTTTAGTGCCTTCCAATGTCAACACAATACATCATGCTTTAGACTGCTTTATTGTTGGATACATGCCCTTAGTTCACCACTGTTCTATTCACACAAACACGAATTTACAACTTTACATGCCATTTTATTAAAACAATTGATTATCATAACAACAAATAAAAATGCTTTTTATTCTTTATTACAGCAGCTGATCTGGTTTCCACCAGCACACACACAAAACTCATAGCCGAAAGAAAGGCACATGTCCTCACTCTGACACATCTACACCACACCGGTTTTATCTCCTGCCACCACAGAGATTCCATGTGTGGTGTTGTTTGGTTTGGCTGACACCATAAAGTCTCACACAAACACACAAGCCGTACTCGCAATGTATGTAAAAACCTCAGAAATTGTGACGTGAAATAAAATGTACTTTTAGCATTTTACACAAGCCATAAAAACATTGTTTTTCGGTAGGGACGGCCTTTATTATTCCCATTCTAGCCAGATAAGAGCATTAGGTGATGGCATGTGTAGTAAGCAGATGGCATGGCCTCTTCTCTAGTGTGTTTTTTTGCTAAGTAAATTAAATCAACATGCAATCAATATGAACCCTTCTAATACATTATTATTGTAAGGATTTGCTTTTGTCTTCAAATTATTTCGTGAAAATGTTCTGCCTTCTGCCACTGAAATTATTTTATTTTTGGCTGACATCACCAACCGCCTCACTGTCATACTGGCAAACAAAACATATATCTGTATTCATCTTCATGAAGCTATTAGACACATAAATAAACCAGTTTGAATACCTTAGTGAAACTTCTGTTCCAACCCTAACCAACGCAGATTTCCCAGAGCGTGTCAGATGGTTGAAGGTGGAATTAGTCAGTTTTCGTCAAAGCTGATTCAACATCTGCCCACGTCACTGATGCAGATTCCTGTACCCACAGTATGTCAGTTCAAAGTTCTGTGGCATCTTGTTCAACTGTGATTCATAAAGCTTGCCTCCCTCACTGATGTCTGCCCGAGCAGCATACATGCTATGACTCCATTTTGCGCAATCTATTTTTATTTAAAGTCCGTTTACGGAAGTCGTGCCACTCCGCGGCTATGTTTGCAACGCCTCTGGGCAGCCATTTACATCATAGCAATGTCCTATCTACTTGAATGGAGGAAGGCAGATATTTCTAAAATTGCTGGCAAAAATCACATTTGAAATGGCACATTCAGATCAATAATTAATTATGACACAAACTGTATCATAAATTTGGTTTGCTAATCTTAATCTACTGCACCTACGCACAGGCTGGCAAGCATCTCACGAGAACCCCGCCCCAGAGAATCGTCAGTCTTTAACGATTTACCATTGGTAAATTTGACTTGAAGGCTTGACTTCCTTCGCTAAAGCGGCCATATTGAGCGTTGCAGTCCTTGCCATTCATTTTTACGGCAGTGGCGCATCTTTTTAATATTAATATCTTTGTTTAAATTCACTTTTCTGTTTTGTTTTCAGCAGCTGCCATGACAGGGGTGGGAGCAGAGGATGACATTCCTCTCTGTGAGAGGAAAACTGTCACAGACTTCTGCTATCTCCTGGACAAGTCTAAACAACTTTTCAATGGCTTAAGGTCAGTCTCTTCTCTTAGTCTGAGTGTTTTGTTGTTTGTTTGTGGACCTGTTTGGCTTCCAGATTGCTGTCTGGCTCCAATCGTGCTGTGACCTTATGTCTACTTTGCTCACTCTCTCCCTCTGCTTTATGGGTGTGGCCTAATGCTAAATGAAAAGCATCAATGACTAGTTGGTGGGTTGCCACTATTATTTGAGTAGTTGACTAATTGGTTCGAAAGAAGTCCTGAATAATTAATAGACAGTTCATTGATCTGTCTGTTTATCTACATGTAGCTATGGGTTTACACAGTTCTGTCCATGTGCCATGTGCAAACTAAGGCATGACTGCTAAAAATGTAAGAAAAAAATCATTTTCACTAATTGAGAAGTCAGTAGTATGAAAACGAGCCGACCATCATGACCCTTTCCTATTGGTTGCTGTTATATATGTAAATAAGCAGGATTAGCAGTGCTAACATTTCATCTGAGGTGTGCCTCATGTACGTGTCTGCGTTCAACCTTATAGGATCCCTTTATATTTTCCGGCGTCTGCTTGAAGTGAGCTGATCTGAATGAATATTCAGTGCTCCTTTTCCACCCCCTCATATCTGCCAGCGTTTGTCTCTGCAAAAAAGAATCAAGTCACTCCGTGTTTATCACCATTTCTTAGTGGCCAGTAGGTTGCGTTTGAGTTAATCAGTCATTTATAGCCAAGACTATTTATAGGACAAGTATGTCAGTAGCTGTGGGCTCTATCTCCCTCTCTTTTAGTCTATATGACTCCACTCTTTTTCTCTTTCTTCTTTCATTACTTCACCATCTGTATGCCTTTCCTCTCCTTTTTTCTTGTCTTACGCAGGCCGTTTCAGGGTGTATGTGTTTGTTGCAGGTAAATTTAATATGTAAACTTCGGATTTAATGTAAGCTTGTTGTGGATATAGCTTATTTTATGTAATGCAACCAACGAGTAGGCTATAGCCTATTAATTAAGTTCCATACCTTATAATTCCATTGAATTTTTGTATAGGTTCGGTTTTTAGTGTACACCCTAAAATGGTTGTTAAAAAACCCTAATCCATTCAAACAGAATACAATTATTTTATTTTTATTCACGAAAGCTGTGTGAACGCGTTAAAGTCGGCCGCTCGTTCCTTTTATATGCTCCCAATCTCCTACGTGATTCGAGCCCGGTGTGCGCACAGCTGGCTCTCATTCACAATTACTCACCGGACTCGAACCACGGTCTCGCCCCGCATTCTCTACTACACCAATATAGATTCCTCGTCACATATTGTTGTCAGGGCTGGTAGGGACTAATTCTCAGTATAAACAATATGTTTTTTTTAAGTAAATACAAATTTAATCAATTTAGTCCATTTGGATAAATATGTTTATTTAAAATATATGATCATTTATCAAGCCATTTATTTTATATTTTTATATCCACAGTACATATGTATTGTAGGCTCTGTGGCTAGACGAATGCCCTCTTCATAGAAGTCTGATAATGGATTTTTTGTAAATGAAAAAACTACTGACAACATACAAACAACAAATGTAATGTAACAATTAAAATGCTCTTATCATAAACAGAAAACAAATTTACTTTCTAAATACGCCTTTCCATGCCATTCATACAAGAACTACTTTTTAAATTATTTCCCAATTAGAACGTTGTTCATCACAAAATGTTACCCTGCAAAAGTCTTTTTACTGTGTGTCTGCACTACTGTTGTTAGCACGTGTCTGCTGCTCTTCATGCAGTGCTTCTTTAGCGGGAGAAAAGGAGTGCGCCAGGAGAGGAAAGTTTTAAAATGTAGCGCGCTTGGCGCTAAAGGATATAATGGCGAAAGATCAATTACATAAATGTTCCTGAGAGCGCGTGTGATCCTCCATTGTGTAGATGTGCGGCTCAATTTAACAGCCGCAGTAGTCAAATGTTTTAAATAGTTTATCAGGCTATGTCTTGTGGTGCGGATGAATGCTAGACCATTCTGTCAAAGTTTTTTTAAAGAACCATCTGTTTCTTACTTTTATATAGTCTGAAGAACCACACAGATTCTTCAGATGTTAAAGGTTCTTCTTCAGAGTGTTTGGATAAGAATATACTTTGTTACATGAGTTAAATATCCTAATCATAACATGAATTTTATATCCCAATCATAGCATGTATCCAAAATAATTTATCAACTTGCAGAACTAGATGCTTTCTGTTAGGCCACACCTCTTTGCCCTGTTTCTCCATGCTAATTAGGCTGTCTAACCAGTAGCGGCCTACTTCTGTATTTGATGCTTAGCAACACCCAGATGAGTTGAGTAATGAAACGGCTATTATTAATTGGACTCATTTCCATAGCTATCACTTCTCTTACTTGATTGCTCTTAGCATCTCTGGTATTTTTATATTGAACAAGCTTGGATTGGATTAAGTGATTTGTAAGTTGTTATGTGCATGTTTAAATCAACATGCATTGTTTTTTAGAAGTCGAACATGTCTCAAGATGTAGGTTACTAACACAATTTAAATGGGTCCTATTTTGCCTAAATGTCTTTATTATGTTTAAGATGTGCTGAACAATAGGTGTTCATGTTTTGATTTTCGTAAAATGGTTTATATATTACATATTTCAGCTGTGTTTTACACCGTCAAACCTTGATAATCAGAAAACAGTCTGTTGAGCTCCTGGTTCTATGAAGTCTATTGTGAATGATCCACTGCGTAGTGTGTGTGTTGAGATGTCTCACCCATTACACTATCCGTGTTCCAGGGGCAGGGTCATGATGACTCTTACATAGGAGTTTCTTGTAGTTCCAATAAGTCAATCATTGTAGTCTTTAAAAAGGGATTTCTGTTAAAGTGCTCAATATATGAGCACTTTCAACAAGTTGGTATGATTTATTAGGGTCTTCATGAAATATCTGTAACATACTTTGCTTAAAAACACTCAATGGTTGTGTAAACAAAACCCCTTTTGCCTTTTCAAATGATAAAGAGTTACTGCTGACCCCACCCCCCTTTCAGCCGGCGTGTCAACACAACACACATGTTCATGATATTTCCTGAACTCTACTGTGGTTAGTTTTGTTTTAAACGTCTCAAATCATTCGTCCTGAGACTAAAAAATCTGTCACAGCAAACAGCGCATCCTAGTAATGCACTCATGCGTGTATGCTTGCCTAAAATCCAAGGAATACACACCTGAAGATATCAGCAGAATTACATTAATTCTAGCGCTTGTAATTGAAAAGTTATAGACACAGAACGTGAGAGCATAACTAGTATTTGAGATGTTTAAAACGAAACGAACGATGTTCACCCTTGTTCATTAGCATTTTTAGCACTGTGTGTCGCTTGTGAAAACAACAATGGCGTTCAGCACCGTGGGTGGTATTGTGTAGATAAAGGGGTGGTCACTTTATAATAGGAGCCTCCCTCTATGTCACAACAGGAGCGAAATCTGAACTGCTTGATTTCTCAAATGCTTGCAGGGAAAGGCATACTTGTTTCTCATGTTTTCAGAATTAGTAGATGCACTGGGGACCCGATTTTGGTATTAGATGTTGAAAAAGTTAGATGTTCTTCTGATGAGCCCTTTATAGTTAATATCTTCATTTTCTGTAAACTGTGAACGTTGCGACTTGATAGATGTTGTTTATGCTCAAACAGCTATACTACTCTCTAACTAAATTAAAAGAAGTGAAATTTCATGAGACCTCATCTTTAAAGCTTCAATTTTTTTATTATGTATTTATACACTAATATATGTTATAAAATATTGTACTTTTAAACTTAACAACTTATAATTCTAAAATGATCATAATATACCTGTTGTCAATAGCCGTACTGTTAAAAACCATGATTATCGTTATTTTGTTTATTCTACACATATGATATCTTAAATAATTAACACCCATGTAAAGTTTTGTCTAAAGAGCCACAATGGTTACAAAATCTCTAATCCTTACGCTGCAATTTTAAGAGGGACAAAAAAAGAAAAAACACAACATAATCAAAAATAAGGATGAATCTGACTGAGCTCTTTTTGCCACAATAACCGTCAAGTTAAAATCGGACATCGTGACATCCCTAATTTGTTTAACTGCATTTGGGCTATATTTCTAAAAGATAAATGCTTTTTTTGAGGTATTTTGGTATGCAAGGCAATGGCATTTATTCATTTTCAGTACGACTTGAGTGTCTAAGTAAATTTGATTCAAATATAGCAATATGTTATTCAGAAACTCTATGATACGAATGCTTACTCTGTGTATTGCCACAAGACATTCCCAGGTTAAACAGACATTTTAACTCTGTCCTGAAATAACCATTAACATAATTTAATAATCAAAACATTACACACAAGCAGTCTCGGCAGTAGTAAACAGCCGTAATGTCGCTCAGCTACACCACACCTGACCTCATTTGCAAAGACAAACATCACCCTTTCTTCATCCTCCCCTGCCTTCCCTCACATCCAGGTCTGTCCCTGGTTGTGTTCAGCCAGTGAATCATTCTTGTGAGTATTAATGCTGTCAGTGAGGATGGGAAATTAATGGTGCATAGAGTGAAATTAAAGCCTTAGCTAATGGTGGCACCTATCTGCTTCCTGACCTTGTCTCTCATAGTCCACAAGGGCACCAGGGTGAACCATAAATCTCGATAATCTTACAGAGTGTGTGTGTGAGAATGATGAATGCTTGTTATGAATGGAGCTGCAGTATGTGTGCATGTCCGTGTCCTGGTTTAACTGTAAACTGCATGAATGAAAAGCTTATGTCAAGCAATGTTTTAAAGAAAAAAATCTAAATAAATGACCTTTTTAAAGGATCATGAAGGTCACAGCGTTTTAATTGTAATTGTGTGTGTGTGTGTTCTTCTAAAAAAGGACCTTTCCATGAACCTGCTGCATTCACAACCCCTCTCTTCCTTCCCCAATCCCTGCTTTTGTTGTCATAGCAACCCTCTGATGATGACAATAGGGCCTAGCAGATTTTGGGGGGAGAGTACAGGTGGAAAAGGATGAGAGAGACTGAGAGAGAGAGACCACTTCTACTGCTGTTTGCCATACCTCATCAAATTCCTTAGTATCACAGGCACTATGACTCACCACAGCTCTGCCTTAACTCTCACCCACACTTTCTGACTCCATCTCTCTCTTTGATCTTTTTTTTCCCATGTCGTCATGATGATGGTAATGAAGTGCATGACAACCGTGTCAAAATGTATTTTCGGAGGTCTCATCTGCTGTTGTCCACATGATGTCTCCAGCCCTATAATAGTTGTGTTGAAGGGCTTAAAATAGCTTTCCTAATGCATTTTATATGTGGGTACAGTATTAGGGTGAAAACACTACAGTGTATTCTGTGAAATTGTCTTTTTGGTCCTAATAGAATTTTCCTCAGAAGTTTGCTCCTAAATCTGTTTTGAGAACCAGTCAATGAAGAAAATCTATTAATAAGCTATGAATGTTTTTCTTGTTTGTTTGTACACACTCCTGCAGGGATCTGCCGCAGTATGGACACAAGCAGTGGCAGTCTTATTTCGGCCGTACATTTGATGTGTATACCAAGCTGTGGAAGTTTCAGCAGCAGCACAGGTCAGCCCTGTAAAGATCTATTTCTGAAACACTTCTTTGGCTTAAAAACATACAATGCTTAGCTTAACAGGTTTAAAGTTCCTTTAAAGGTCCAGTGTGTAATTTTTTTGGAGGATCTACAGGGAGGCTCAGGATGATGTATTTTTGTATGCAAAACCCAGAAGCGAGTTAGCATTTTAAGATTTCCGGATCTATCGCTCCAAAGTCTTATGTTTTTTTTATGAGTTTTTGCCTGGTCTGTGGTAAACAAAATCTTGAAATATTTTCACGTTTTATGCTATGACATAAAACACCAATTATATCCTGCTTGTGATTTTTTTTTAAAGCCTTATTGTCTCTTAAAAATGGCGTTGCTAACAAGTTGCTTAAAGTGACTACTTCCTTTTCTCACAAGTAATGCTACGTGGCACAAATCTCTTAAAACATGCAGATTCATTCACAGAGTAATTACTTACCAGTGAACACATTTTTTATAGAGTTTGAAAGAGTTGTCTAAGCCTTGGTGGTTTCGACGTTGATATGGAGCGATCTTTAAAGTCCGAGTAAAGTGACGTTGAAATATGTGTTCTGAGTTTGTCACACAACAGAAAAGTGTGTTATTAACCACCCAGCCAAATTTGAATGGAGAAAAAACATCCAAGTAAATAAAATAAGTTTTCTTTGTCTGCTTTGTAACAGTATTTTGTTTTGCTCCCATCCGCCATCGATATGCTCCATTACTCCTGTGTTGTGCATTTCTTTGTGCCACGTTTATGATGATGATATGGCAGAAGAGGTGATGCAACTATGACGATTAGTTTATGATCCCACCCACTTTGAAGTGGTATGCTTGTGTCCGCTCACCGCTAGATGCTGCCCAATTTCATACACTGGACCTTTAAAGTATCAATAACATCAAGTATCAATAACTGACGGATAATCTCTTACCTGTTTTTACGTTACTGGAGAGCAGACAAGTCTGGACAACCGGTATGGTCTCAAAAGGTGGCAGATTGGTGAGGTTGCCTCAAAAATTGGCCAACTGTACTATCATTACTAGTAAGAAGACTTTCTTTTGACAAAATGTCAAATACAGTCTGTGAGGCACGTGAAGAATATTTTTCAATTTTTTTCAACTTTGTCGTCCTTTAGCCTCCGCACTTCGGAAA
Source organism: Triplophysa dalaica (assembly GCF_015846415.1). NCBI lineage: Eukaryota > Metazoa > Chordata > Actinopteri > Cypriniformes > Nemacheilidae > Triplophysa > Triplophysa dalaica. The sequence continues at coordinate 20,236,191 of NC_079545.1, forward strand.
CAAGCTACCTAAATGAAGCCTTTTCTTTCTATTCGGCCATTCGTCAGCGATCATATTATCACCAGGTCAACAAGGAAGACAGGTGACGGGAATCTACAAAGACGTGCTATGAATTTATTCATGCATTTTTTATTCATTTGATTATGATGTTGTGTAAAGTTCTTTAAATAATATACAGTCTGTGTTGTTCTTTGCTGGGCAGGCCAGAGCTGGTGGTTAAGAAGCTGAGGTATTACGCTCGCTTTATCGTTGTTTGTCTGTTACTCAACAAAATGGACCTGGTTAAAGCGTTGGTCAAGGTAAGTCATGGACAGTAGCAGATATTCAGTCAAACAGAGTTATCATCTCAAAGTTATCAGCTCTGTAGCCTGCGTGCACAGTTAGAATTAAATTCATGCATCATGAGTTCCAAACTTTGACTAAATTTCAAGTAAAATGAGACACTGTCAGCTATTACTCCTACACATTTTGTGAAAGTGTATGGATTTATTTTTGTTTATTGTAAAATCGAATCCCTATATTGACCACTATACCAATACTATGTCTGTCTAAAACATTCATCTTTGTTTTCTATGTGTATGTCTTTCTGCAGGAGCTTTCTGATGAGATTGAAGACTACACCCAGCGTTTCAACACAGAGGACCAGCTGGAGTGGAACCTGGTGCTGCAGGAGGTTGCTGCTTTTGTGGAGGTGTATTTTTATTTTGGATCAGTACCATCAGTATTCCAGGATTAAAGTCGACATGACATGAGTTTAATTTTCTTACTGTGACATACTCAGGATGAAACCGGATATTCAATGACAATAATGTAGTTTATAAAAATGTAGTGTGACCGTTTCTATATTAAGATTGGGTTGAGTGTATTCTATGTAATGTTTATGGCTATTTTTCTTTACAGTTGTTTTTTTACATTCATAGGCAGATCCACTTATGATTCTTAATGAGGACAATGGCGTGGTGGTCATATCCAATCGTCTGCAAGAAGGGGGCGTGCCCCCACTTGAACAGGGCATGGTGGTTGGCCAGCTCAGCTTGGCAGATGTGCTCATCATTGGCAACTGTAACGATCAGGTGGGCGAGCAGTTACATCTCTGTTCTAAAACACATAGCAGGCTCGGCAAATTACGTAACGCCAATTACAAGCAGTGCTTTTTTATGTTAAACAATATACCTGGGTCAATGACAAATAGGAAAATGTCAGGTGGTGCGACCATATATTAATTTAAAATAATATACATTTAATGTATTTAGCACTGAGTATTTTTCCCCTCATATATAAGAAATTTAACATAAAATCATGCCAAAATATTTTATTAAGAATTTTATTGAGAAAATTAACATTTATTTCTCAGTTTTGTTCTCTGTTTGTATGTTCGGACGGTCGCACCACCTGACATTTTTGGTCTTTCAAACACCAAAACTCAAAAAATCTATTGAATTTCAATAAAATGAAAAGGGTTTCTTATAAAGGACATATTGTAGATCCATTTGATATATGACATGTATTTATTCAAATTCTTTTTAGGAAAATAATGAATTTGGACACAAAACACGTCATTGACCCACCTACAATATCATGTGGGTTACACCTCATGTATTATTTTTGCTTTATTGTTTGGTAAAAATGTCTACACGTTCTTCAAGGGATAGTTCACCGAAAACATTTAATTTGCTTCTTATAAACTCGCCCCCAGGCAATCCGAGACGTAGGTGACATTTTTTCTTGGGTAGAACAATAAAGAAAATCCCATAAGAGTTCCTAAAGCACATGATTCCATCAAAAGCGGCTCCTGGTAACATATTAATGTCTTGTAAAGCGAATCGATCGTTATTTGCAATAAACTGAATGTCACCTTTAATGATATTAGCGGTACTGTACAGCCTCTGCCACACGTTCTGATCGCGATCTTCTACTTGTAGTATTTGGTGGGGGATGGCATATCATCTGCAGAAAGGTAGTGTTGAGCGACTGTTGCAGAAATGAAGTATGTGCAGTATCAAACACTCCCTTTCTGCTGGTGGCACTAAACGCATCAGAAGCGTGTGGTAGAGGCTGAGTTTAGGTAGACTGGTGAATTTGCCGTTATAGTTCTGAAGGCCAGTGTCAGAGATTTAAACTTGATGCGGGCGGCAACTGGCAGCCAGTGAAGTGAAATCAGGATGTGTGTTACATGGGTTCTTTTTTGCTGATTGAAAACTAGATGTGCAGCTGCATTCTGGATCATTCGCAAGGTTTTGACTGCATTGGTTGGAAAACCGGCTAGTAGAAAATTGCAGTAGTCCAGTCTTGATATGACCAGAGCTTGGACAAGCATCTGGTAGGCATGCTCCAACAGGAACGGCCTGATTTTCCTGATGTTGTTAAGCAAATACCTGCAAGCTCGAGAGGTTGCTGCGATGTCTTTCATCCAAGAAGAGATGTCCAGAAAGCGGGCAGAGACACCGGCAGAGATCTGCCGGTGAGAAGAGAAATAAAGCTGCGTATCATATGCATAAAAATGGTACGAGAACCCATGTGCCTTAATAATTGGACCCAGGGAGGTGGTATATACTGTATAGAAAAGAGGACAGGAGCAAGAACTGATCCCTGAGGAACTCCAGTTGTCAGCTGGTGAGATCTGGATGTCTCGCCTCTCCAGGATACCTTAAAGGATCTGCCTGTGAGATAATAGTCAAACCAGTTGAGTATAGTTCCCGAGATCCATAGTTTGGAGAGAGTGGACAGCAGGATCGGGTGGTTCGCAGTGTCAAATGCAGCAGAGAGATCAAGCAGAATAAGGACAGATGACAAGGATTTAGTCCTTGCCTGCCGTAGGTTTTTAACCGCAGAATCACAGAGGACTGCAGATTTACCAAACAATCTTCTTTATTGTTCTCCTCAATGAAAAATGTAACCTACAACTCGGATGGCATTGGGGTGAGTAAATAAACAATAAATTCGAACTATCCCTTTAAAGGAACAGTTCACGCAAAAATGAATTTCTGTCTTTAAGGCCCTCTAATGTAGCCCTTTTACAACATGTAATATAAATCTTGGGAGTCCACAGAATGTGTCTGTGAAATTTCATCTCAAAATACACTACATATCTTTTATTATACTGTGCCCTACAAGTTTATTTTTGCCTGTCAGGAAAACAGGCTGTTTTGGGTTGTGTCTCTTTTAATGCAAATAAGCTGCTGGGGTCCACCCCCTTTCCATCAGAAAGCGCATTTGCGAGCCAGTGCTTCCGGCAGCAATACTGAAAAGATTGGCCATTAAGCGAATGAGAAACACTGTCTCATCTTTAAGCACCCAACATTGTTTTGTATAGATCAGGATACACCGTTATTTAATTTAAAACTGAACACATTGTTTTTATACATGACAATACAGGGGATCTTCATCTTCAAGACTTCTATGTTTGTTTTTTCATCTGACAACTGCACACCTTAGTTGTTTCGCAGACATTCTTGTCACTGGCTACAACTGCTCTTGCGTGGAAATGTCAATCAGTGTGTCTCTGGCGGAAAGTGTAATCTATGTTCATAAGACGGAGTTTGTGCTTTTATATATTTATATGGGATAAGGAAATCAGAAGGGATGGATTTGTATAATTACAGGGTGGTTCTGCATACTGGTGACTAATAATTAGGTTATAATAACATGTTAAAGTGCATTTTTCCCTGATTAGGGGAGCTTTAATTCATTCACCTTCAAGTTGTTCAGTATACCACAAAATAAGATATTTTGTAGAATGTAGGCAAGCAAACAGTTCTGGGGCATTTCTTTCCTACTATGGTAGTCAAAGGTGGCCAAGAACTGTTTGGTTATAAGCATTCTTCCAAATATCTTTCTCTGTGCATATCAGAACAAAGAAATTCATGCAGACTTGGGACAACTCAAGGGTGAGTAAATGATGACCGAATTTTTTCTTTGGGTGAACTTTAGAATTAAGCATATACCTCACAAACTTTTTTTTGATTTATGCTTACAGTTACAACCGAGTTTATTAGTAAACTCTGTGGTTTACGACAAGCTTGCCATTTTTTTCTCAGGTGAAGTTCAGTGAGCTGACCATCGATATGTTTCGGATGCTTCAAGCCCTTGAGAGGGAACCTGTGAACTTGGCCACTCAAAGCACCAAACCAGGGACACTTGTAAGAGAAGACTCTTACACTCTCCCTGTCACTCTCTATGCTGAGTGTTTCTGAGTATTTTCACCCTTCCACCCTCGCGGCTCCAGTATTTCACCTTTATCAGCCTCTCTCTCTTCTCTTTCTTACTCCGCCTCCTCTCCGAGACTCTCCGTCCCTCTCTCACTCATTTATTTCTCTGTGTCTCTTTATCCCTCTCTCACTCATTTATCTCTCTCATTATAGGAACCCAATGAAAAGCCGGCCAAGCGAGAGAATCCTCATAAATATCTCCTGTACAAACCAACCTTCAGCCAGCTTTACACTTTCCTGTCTGCCTCCTTCAAGGTTTGGCTGATGTCATTACCTATTTTTAGCACCTGTCAATTTCCTTCCCGCTTTAATACTAGCACAGAGAACTTGAAGATTCAAACATGAGGTTTAAGCTCGATGACCTCATGAAATTATGATTTTTTGTCCAATCAGATGCTTTTTCTAATATAACTTTCTGCTGCCTAGGAAGTAGATTCATGGCTGTGATTTTAACATATTAAATACATTAACACAACACAGAAAACTGGCTTTGTCAAGTGGTTTCATGTGGTCATTACATAAGATACAGTGCCTCAGTATGATTATTTACATTACATTTCTGCATTTGGCAGCCCCTCTTTTCCAGTGCGACTTGAAGTGCATTCAACGTATAAATTAATTGAAACTAGAGAATGCACGTGGTGTGTTAGTGTCTGAATGACAACTCATTTCTGCTAATGTGTGTGTGTGCATGGCATGCGACAGAGGTGTTAACGTGTTACTATCTCCTCTGCCTGTTGCTCTGTTGGAACGTAGCACCTCATGAGTGTGAGGAAAACCCACACGCCGTAACTCAGAGTGTTACGCTTGCTACATAGCTTTTCAATTTTAGCTCGTGGACACTCTTATTTTTAGTCTCTTCCTTCTAGTTTTTATTTCCTTTTTTTGAAGAAATATTGGCAATTATTGTTAGAAGCCTTTGTGTCTGCTTCTTGAACCACTTCCTATCAATTGCTATGTTTTCCATTGTTTCATGTATTCTGCGGCCAAAAGCACCCCATCAACACCAAACCAGAAATATATTTAACAAATGTTTTGCTCAATCATTTCATTTAGTACTATGATTAATATTATTAAAATTACTATTATTTACATAATACGTTTTAGTTTTAAACTAAAAAAAGATTTTGTGGGTGACAATCAGACTTAGTATTGACATTCTTAAAGGGATAGCTCATAAAAAAATATAAATTTTGTCCAAATTTATTCACCTTCATTTTTTTGAACTTGTTTTGACTCTTTCTTCTGTGGAACAAAACAATTATTTAAGAAATGTTGCAATTCTTTTTTTGTCCAACAAAAGCAACTAAATGGAGGCCAATGTTGTTTGGTGAGCAACATTCTTCAAAATATCTTCTTTTGAGTTGTACAGAAAAAGAAAGTCATTCAGGTTAAGATTGACATGAAGTTAAGGTAATAATGGAAATATTTAAAAAATGTGGGTGAACTACTACCCCTTTAAGCTGGTTTGTCTTTCACAAGTTATAAAAAAACTGCCGGAAATTATAGAATCAGTCCCATTCCAAGATAAATCTAATATTGAATCGGTTTATAAATTAAATTCAAGATGGGATATTTATGGCTGAAGGTAGCAATAAACTAGAGGTTTTAACAAAGCAAAACCGAAATCCCTTCGAGTACCCCCTCAAACGCTCTAAAGTGACATCGAGGTGCTCAAACCCTTGTTTAGAAATCACTAATCTACTACAGTATGTGTTTGTCCCTAGCTGCAAATATGAAAACTGCTTTAAATGTTGTTTCTTTAATGTTGCTTGAACTGTATTATTAGAGCTGAGGCGGTTATTGAGATGTTCTCACTGTGCAGCACTTAGCGTGTCAATGAACGTAACAATTAAGCTCTCTGTGACACTGCTTTGGCTTTTGTAGTATTGTAAATGATCTGATTTAATTAACTGATTCAATGGATGGATTTTTATGGTCTGCTCATCGAGGGTTTGCTCTTCTCGTGCTGATTCATTCATTGATAGGAGCTGCCAGCCAATAGCGTGCTGCTGGTGTATTTATCCGCCACCGGAGTTTTCCCTGCTGGACGCTCAGACTGTGAAGGTATGCTGAGATGTAATAGATTTTTTATCTGACATTGCTGCTTGGGGTAGAATGCTTTTCTTTTAATATTACTATTCACCTCAATACCAAAAAGGTCATTGGGAGACTGAAAAGGGGCGGGGCTAATGGGACTCACAGAAGTTTTTTAGTTTTACTTTTATAGTTCTAATTTTGTTTTATTGAAGAACGTCTTTATTATATCACATCTTGCATGTATTCAGCCACAGGACCTTATGACTTCGGAGGCGTCCTGACCAATACAAACCGAGATGTGGTGAACGGTGAGATGGTGCAGAAGAGGAATCAGGCACAAAAAGAGATGCACTGGTGAGCCTACACTTCATCCGTCACTTTCATCTCCTCTGTGGTAGACTGCATAAAGACTAACATGAGCTTAGCCCGTGTTTCAACATTCAGGTGTTTTAACGTGTGGCATGCATGCACAAATGTGTTTTTCAGCCTCCACCCAGGAGACCTATACCCGTTTACCAGGAAACCTCTGTTTGTCATTGTAGACTCATCCAACAGCACAGCTTATAAGGTGAGTGTCATGTCTCTCTCTTTTTCTTTTCTTTTCACATGCTTGCATTTCTTTCATCATTGCACCATTCTGTGACATCATGAGGCAATCCATTAATCAAGAGAAGCCATGTGGTTGCTGTATAAACAAGATGGTTCAGTAAGAAGAGTAAGCAGTAAGGGACTCAAATAAAAACAGCACTGTTATGGATGTTTGTTTCTGCTCATAGGCTGTTATGATCAGCCTTTGTTTAAAGTTTTTGTCCCTGGAATGATTTGTTGTTTTGTAATATGCTTGGTTCAGTAATAGAGCTCCCCCTTGTGTACATTTGTAAAATGTTCACCATTTAAAATGGTTTATTTGATGTGTAGTGTTTGTCATGACTTATTCCTGTTTTTTGACAGAATTTCTCCAATCTCTTTGGTCAACCACTGGTATGCCTGCTTTCTCCGACAGTATATCCGAAGAGCATGCAAGGTCTGCTTTTAATATTTTATTGATTCTTTGACAACCATTTAACAGAAGACAAATAACAATTTTCGTTTTTTTTCTGTTTTGAGCAAGATTTTTTTTTAAATAACAGACTTTTTTAAATTTGGTTTGAAAACCATTTGTTTTATATATACGATATTGTATTATTCAATGTTTATAATTGTTTAAAATAACTAACTGTTAATCGCCTACAGACCAAACTCAGCGTGGGAGTTTGTTTACTCTCTTCCTCTACAACCCCCTCATGGGCTTCCTGTCTGTCTGTGGACTGACCAGCATGCGCAATGGATTGTGGGAAAAGGCCCAGGAACTCTTGCGGAAGGTTTTCCATGACATTGGCCAGATGATCACCAGTTCGCGAGTCATAGGTAGGACTGGTACCAGCACCTCTAGAGAAAAACACTGTGATCTGTTTGTCTTTTCTAATGCTTTTATGATTTTTTTAAAATCCAAATTTTAAGTAAATGTTTGGACCAGTGGACCAACAGCTAGCGTTTTGTTCTCCTGTTGGCTGCTTTTCAGATCAAGCCTTTCTGCAGTTTTATGGAGACGAGTTTCTGCGTCTGCTGATGATCCGCTTCGTGTTCTGTTGCACCACGCTGAAACTACACAAGCTCTTTCGGGTGAGGACGATAAGAACATGTTAATATTATAAACACAATATTATTACAACAACAAATAATCTTTGAACATTTTTAAGGCAGTAGTTCTCAAAAATAGAATGCAGCATTTCTTCAAAGGTGTGTTTGTTCAAAGATTTGTTTAAATAGTTCAAATAATTCAAAAATAGTAACTCTCTTGTGTTTTGCTTCATTCTGTTGCGCTCTGTACTATAAATGCAAGAAGGAATGGTGAAGGTGTTGAGATCTACATATCGCTGCTGTCCTTCCAAAAGTTCAGATATCCAAATTAACAGTTTTTAAGAAAATTGAAAAAACACTGTACAAATCTCATATATAGCAATCATTTCTGGATATTTATGACCAAAAACAAAATGTTTTTATTGCTGCTGTCTGGACTGTTGTTGGATGAGGAAGCTATTTCTGTGTGTGTGTCCTACAGGAAGCGAGGAGTTTTCCAGAATCGTACCCCTCGCTGCCTAAACAGGAGATGGTGGAGAGTAGCCTTCTACAGAAACATGTGCTGGACCTGGCAGCCATGTTGGACGTGCAAAACCTTTTCTCTGATGGCATGCTGGATAACTATTGACCACATGGTGGCACCACGGCTAACTTGCGCACACACACAAGCTCATGCCCTATAACATGCAAACACAGTCGTACTGTAGGTAGCTTCTTCTGAATAAACTTACTGGGTGTTGAACCTCTCTAAACATTTAGATCTAGATAGTTTAAGAACTATTTAAGAGAAATGTTTCATCCTTGTGGGCAGATATTTACAGTTTGTCATGTTCACATGTATTTTTAGATTTTAAGAAACTACACACACCCAGAGCGTCGCTCCTAACATACAAGAGAAAACATTGATTTCAATACATGCATGTACTGTGTGAGTGCAAGCACACGGACGTTCAGACCTGATGAGGGCAACTATCACAGTTTCTGAAGGTCAAGCACAAGGTACAAAGGGTCATTGTGGACAATTATATATTCAGACAAAAGAAACATTACAGGAAGTTGAGGAAAACATGTTTATGTTAAACCATGTAATTTAAGGGAGATGTCTGAGATGAGCCTAAAGCATTTGCAAAATGCATTTGTTGGGAGTAGGAAAATTCATTTTCCTTCTCAACACTTTGCTTCTGCAACGTTTACACAACTTTTCCTTAGGGAGCGTTCTGCATGTTTGCATTTTTGTTTTTGCTCCCATGTTCAGATGTTTTTATTGCCTTCTTTTGTTTGTTTTCGTTTGTTTTTTCGTCTTGTGGACTTTGGTCTGGTCCATTTTTGGGACGTTTCGGTCATCTGCCGAACGCTACGTCACAAACAGGATCTCCGTCGCCTCTTTTTACAGAGAGATTCTTTTTAGCATGCTTCGGGAGTGTGGTAAGCCCATACTTACATAGCCGATGTACTTACCTAATGTCTTATTCCATGTCTAGTGGACACCAATAGCCGACAAAGTTCTCTTTTATGTCACAGAGACGTACAGGCTAATACTCTTGTATATAGGTAAAAAAATGTTGTGTATATATCTATATACATTTATATGTATAGTTCTAAAAGGAGTTAATGTAATGCAGAGAAGTGTGTCTGTCTGGGTTGTTTTTTTGTGACAGATCTGTGAAAAGATGACCCCTGCATGTGACAGGGGCAGTGTTCTTGTGTCTAATTCGTGAATGGACCATGCCACTGTCTCATCTGCGCACTCGACCTCCCTGCTACTCGGATGACATTCCAAGACTCGCTGGCAGAAGAGCTTACCATTTACAATCCACCTGTGTCAAGGACAAGTAGACTCCATCGGTCTAATAAGAAGTGGTGTGATCAGTGTTTTATTTGTTTCATTACATCACGATGATAATTATGATAATGGTAACAATAATAGCCTTGCACTTTACTTGCACTATTTAAGTTTGATTCCGATGTTATTTATTGTGCTGTTGGCAAGAGGCATGTCTGATCATTCCATTATGTCACTTGTTTGAGTGACATTTAGCTTTCTCTGTATTGAAAAAATGGCACACATTCTGGCTTTCAAAAAATAGTTTTCACGGTTTACAAAATCTTCCCCTTAACGTTCTATCATGGCCACTCAAATGGGACCAGAAGATTTTTGCATGCAGATAGCACAAGGTCCCATGAACTATTCTAGTACCCCCTTACCTCTCGTCTGGTAACTCAACCCTTGTCGTTGAATCACATTTATAATTTTGCATGTTATTCCCAAATCCTGCTGGCTTGTGATGGGAATATATCTGCTTCCACTGATGTATTTTTTAAATAATACCCAATTTTAGAAAAAGCAAGAAGTTTGCTAATGTTTCGAACAAATCACTGCCAAACAGAATCAACCCTCACATGGAATTCCACTGCCCGAATAATGCAGACAAACGTGTTGTCTGCAATCTCGCAGGCACAATTACCTTTTTTATTATGCTGTTTTTTGTTTGCCATTAGCAAAGGCTCGATGGAGACGAGCAGGGAAACAGAAGGCGAATGTCACTGTTTCCTCTCTGTCTTGTCTTCTGACCTTGACCGTTGACCATTGAATGTTTTTGCCTTGTTGTATTTAATTTTTGGTAGTATGTAAGTTGATTTAATGTCTCGACTTCCTAACATTCTATAAATTAGCTCTGTCAATTCTTGTCAAGGCAATCCCTGTATAGTGGGCTAAGAGCACAGGGGTAAATACAGATTATAAGCACTTATGCATGAAATGTAACAAACATCTACCAAACTTAGATTTAAAAAATGCAATAGCCCTTTTAAATATGGGAAAATCATTTTATCAGAGTGTTTTCTTATAAAGAGACAATAGTCAATCCTGCGAGACATTTCTGTAATAGATTCATTAGCAAGGCATTAGTGGTTAAAATCCCCTCTGCTCTGTTTTAATACCACAGTTGAACGCTTTAATAGCCATGACTTAATGCAACCTAAGGATATGAATTTGTTTATTTGTTTTCTTTTGTAATCCTGGTTTGTGGGTCCAGATCCAAGGTGTAGTACGGGTGATTTCTACCGGTTCCTACTGTTGTGGGAGGGAACATTTTCAAAAGTGATGTAATGGTCAGAATACTCTTTCTTTATAAGTTAAGGGGTTCTAGAGTTGCTAGTTGAACATACTTTCATTGTCCAGTTGTCATGTGTTTTTAATCACTTAACTGTTTTGTCTTATCTGTTGCCAAATTATATTTGATGTTCGTTGTTAAATGCAGAAAAAAAAGAACAAGGAAAAAATGTGATGATACCAAAACATGCAAGCTTTTTGTTTTTAAGAATGCTATTTAAGAACATTAAAACGTTTTTGACTGTTTTGCTTAACTTGTGTGCTTTGTCTTTTCTTTTTCTAAACTAGACATTAAAGTGATACTCCACCCAAAAAATAAAATTCTGTCATAAATAACTCATCCTTGAGTTGTTCCAAACCTGTTTACATTTCTTTGTTTGGTTGAACACAAAGAAAGATATTTAAAAGAATGTTAGCATTTCTGAGGCACCATTGACTACCATAGTAGTAAAAAATTACTGTTTATTTTTTGTTCTATTAAACAAAAGATATTTTGAAGAATTGAGGCAAACAAACCATTTGGAGGCACCCTAGACTACCTAAAATCTCAATTGGTTACATAATTCTAAATACCTTTGTGTTCAACTGAACAAATATATTTATACAGGTTTGTACTTGAGGTTGATTCATGACAGAATTTTCATTTTTGAGTGGAGTATCCCTTTAAAAAGTAATTGTATTATATAATCACTTAAAAACAGACTGGATGTATATAGATGAGCTGTCATTATAAATGAATATGGCCCGTGGACCTGCAGTGAGATTACAGCACACTGTGTCTTAAATAGTGTCCCGCAGAGGCGTTTTTTTGGCACAATCCAAATGATCAGTGGCACATCCTTCAGAAAGCCTTGAAACCCCTTGTTATCTGCGGTTACCTGATATGTTTTATCATAATAAGTCTGCCCTTCCTGGTTCTGTAGGTCACCCTCCAAATAAAGCCGTCATACATGTGAGACATATCCATATGGTACATTATTACATCATTACTATGTGTTAAAACATGCCGAATTCATACTGTCCATGAATAACACACTAATAATAGAATCAGACTGAAAATAAACACTGACACACAAGAACACAAAGGAGATCCAATAATTTTATTGTAGCAGGCACTTTACAATGATCCCCACTCTACTCCTTTGGTGTACATCACTGGCTTTACTATTAAATCTCTTCACAAACAAAAGAGCGCGGGACCAAAGGTGTGAAATAAAATAAAACATAGAATTAAATATAAATGTCTTAAAACCGCTTGGAAAACACTTAAAATCAGATCAGTCTTAAACATGGATGAACTTGGGTAACCGGCTTAAACTCACCTAATGGTATGTGCAGAATCCTGTATCACCATAAAACTCAAAGCATGTCCACTGGGATGGTTTCTTGTTTCCACCATATATTCTGTATTCTTAATTATTGTTTTTACACAAAACCATGACTATTTTTTCATTCCAATATATCATAGAACAATTTAAGATATATTGGCACATTAAAGTCAACTTTAACACAAGATTTGAAACAAGTGCTTCTGTTTCTCTACTGTTTAAAGTTTCTACTGTTTAAAGTTTCTATTATTTTCTTCATCAGGACACAATAGCATCAAAAAATATGTTTTCTTTCCTCTGATAGAGTGGCAAGCTTGCCTTAAGTCCTTGGTGTCTATAAGTTGCATTGTTGTCAGGTCTGGTCGTGTAGTCATACAGTCTTCCTGGCAGTCATTACTCTAACAATAGAACCTAGTCCTCCAACGGCAAATGCCTGTTACAGAAGATAGACAGTTTTTCCACATAACAATTACACTATTGATTGTACATGGCATTTTTATGGGATATTTTTAAGAATGTCGGTAAGCAAACAACAATAGGTCCCTATTGACTTCTACCGTATGGACAAAAAACCACAGGGACATTTCTCAAAATATCTCCTTTTGTGTTCCACGGAAGACAACAAGTTATACAGGTTTTGGATGACATGAGGGTGAATAAATGATGATTTTTTTATATCTTTACCTTTTCATGCCACTGTAGCAATATGGCACTGCTATTATCTGTTGGCTTCTCAAAACCCCTGTAGATGTACTTCATGAGAAGATCGACTCCATTCTTGTCGAGCGATTTAACACCTGACTCTATATCACTGCTTCTAAATGATGTCAGCACCCTTAACACCACAGTCTGAGCTCTTTCCTGAGAGAGAAAGATATGATGAAAACAACATATTCCATGTATTAATTTGTTGTTTAAATAAACGATTATTGAAAGTGCACCTTTACTGCAGGGTTCTTGCTGTTGATTGGAGGATTCCTTAGAGCAACGTGAAGGGCCGCCATCATGTCCCCTGTGCATTATAACTGGTTAAGGAAAAGTCAGGTCATCAACTTGTATGCGAGATATACCACTTCTCATACTGAGACGAGACAAAAGTTCTCAGAAACCGGAATGATTGATCATTACATATGTTACAGTTATTTGCTGATGTGTTCTTAAAAACTTTAACCAAGACACACAACATTTATGTTAAAAGTCAATGACCAACACACCTATCCTTGATTTAACATCACCCTCCCTATTAGAATAGTAACACTGGTCTCAACTCCTAAGTATTGAAATTTTTGATAAGGATGCACCAATATGTATATTTTGGCCAATAACAATGACCTTCTTTAACATTAGTAGCCGATAACCGATATATAGTTTATAAATATGACTATAAAATTCCCATAGACTGAAAGAAAAGGCAAAATGTGGAGAACTGCTTTTTTTAAAACATTCACTGCAGAAATCAAGGTAACTTAGTCTTTTTTCCCTGAAAATCATGTACCAAGCCTATTTTACACATGAGTGAATGATACTTTAACCTTCAAACTGTTCTGGTATATGTATTATTTAATAAACAAAGATGTTCTTCAAGAGCAACCCAGAATTTTTTTAGAACAGACAATTCTAACAGGTCTCAAGACAGAAAGCATACAGACAGCAGTCTGATTCAAACAATATGCTTTCGTTCCTATAATTTAAACAATTCCTAAATTCTTTACCTACATCAACAATGTTTTGCTAATAGCAGTAAGTCGACTGGAAGTCAAGTGATCATGACAGAAAGATAAGATAGCATTGTAGAGTATTTTAACAGTCAACTGTGTGCAGCTAAACAAGTTTAACGAGAGGAAATGATTTATCGGCTTTAATATATCGGCCTAAATTTTTTTATCATATTTATATTGAAAATAACCATTTATCAGCCGATACCGATATGGCCAACAATTTATTATGAATCTCTAATTTTAAACACTGTGACCTAATTATAAAAAAATAGAAGGACCCAACACAGAAAACAGTCTCAAGACACACTTGTGTTCCAGAATATAACTTCTTGTTCCTGGTTGCCCTTTTTCATGCTGTGTTGAGGATGTTATAAACTTATATTTGAGCTAAACTATCCATCATTTTAATTTGTTTCTTAAATAAAGCTTTATAACACCAAACGGTTGAGAGTTGCCTTGAGAGAACAGAACGTATAGCTTCTACGCTTCTTGTTTAAAAATGTAAACATAAAGACATAAGTTAAGGTAAAATTGGATGGAAGGAGTTTGTGCTTGCTTGTTTACACATTGTTTATGACGTCGAATATTTTAAGAGACGGAAGTGCACATGCTTTGAATTAGGGATTTAAAGATAACCGATTTTATGATGAACCACGATAAAAACGTCCAACGGTTGGTAATATCATGTCATATTTTAGTTATCATTAAACTGTACCAACTTATTGTTACTAACGGTAAATACTATCCAGCGTCAGACAAAGTTAGCAGCTGTATAACAGAGGTGCGTTATGAAACACGTTTTTGTTCATTTATTTCAGGAGTGCAAAATAAAAACATATTCAGTCTCGTCTGCTCCCGTTTATTTGTGATCACAGAGCTTTTAGGCCCAAAATGTTTATAATGGGGAAAATATATTGAAACACGTTTACTTCATATTTCTCTAGACAGACTTATGATTTTAAAGCTCGATTCAACTCTGTTGCTTTGTCGATCGCTCTTATGACTGCAGGTGCCTCCTATGTCCTAAAGAACATCCGATTACACACGAGTCACGACACACGCAGACAGATTATTTTCTGATTTGTGTTGCGTTTAAATTAATGTCTGATTTACGAATCAAATTGTTTTCAACCTGAACATGAGAAACTTTTACCTAATGACCCCATTGTGCCAGTATTAATATGAACTATTTGATATTTATGTCAACAAAAAGTGATTTTAACAAGTCACATCAACATAAAACTTGGTACTTTTTGGACATTCCCAGCAATTTGGGGAAAAAACGTGATAATACTGATAATCGTGATAATTTTGTTGACTATATTACCAATGTGAACATTTTGTACCGTTACATTTCTGCTTTGAATAAACCTGTCTGAGATACTCACATTTGCATTACCATGTAAAGGGCAACACGGGGTATTTATACAGTACACATAGCATTATAAATGAAAACAACAGTGGTGGCACCAACATGTTCAAATGTCACACATTTACTACCTATAATGAAGCATTTAGTGTATAATACACATATAGCCATATGAGAATTGTGTATGAACTTCCTTTGCTTAAAAACATCAACAACTGTACTGGGACCAGGTGTTCCTGAGGGACCTCTTGTTTTTCTAAGCGAGGCTCAGCGCTCTATAATAAAACCTTGCAAGCTCAAGCTTTTTACATTTTTCCCTACTGAAAATAAAGTGCTCGTGAAATACTGGTCCCCATCAAAGTCATGACACTAAAAGCTCCCAAAGCTTGTAAACAGGGTTAAGACTAAATGACAAATACAGAAGCACATAGCAATTGTGATGCATTTGATGTCACCAAGCATACTGTAGACACAGTCATAGTTGTTGCGTTAGGGAATGAAATGCAAGTATTATTCTAAATACATGACTATTGACTTTGAGGATGTGACAGTCTAATGGGTTTGTCCGCTCAAACAAATCCAAACAAGATACCATCAACAGGAACTTGATTAATCAGGTATGATGGGTTAACAGAGAGGAAGCATAAAGCCCAATGCAAAGCAGAGGTCTCTGCGCACAATGAGGGAGAAAGTTCAGAGTCGACCAGCATCAGAAATGGAAGTCAAATTTCTTTATATAGAATACTCTGGGTAACAACCTTAACTAAACAATCATATTATTGCCTGCAACACAACCATAAAGTGAATAAGTTTGTTACATTTCACAAAAGAATAAACCGAACACAGATAGTAAACAAACAATCTTCACAGATACATTAACGCCATTGTGAACTTTATACAGACCAAAACAAGGAAACAAGAATTACAACATGGAAATAATATGCAAGTAACTTAAGTTACAGTAAAACATGAGGAAACACAACCCTCCTGAACAGGTTTAATAAGATGATGATATAATCACGCATGTTTGCCTAACATACGTAAGTGACATGAGATAAACGTGCATACTTAACCTAACTGGAAAACTGTGAGAAAATAATGCAACTACCAGGCATCTAATGTTGAGCACAAACCGCATCGAGAATAACTTGTATGCTACTTTAATTAAGATCAATCATTTCACCGCACCCTAAACTCATCTGCTGCAACAGGTTTCGTATTTCTATGCAAGATCCCGTTTCATTTGAATAAACACAGACCCAATACAGTTAACTCTGCTTTGGGAAAGCATTACATTACGTAAAATGTAATTGTGTCGTATGTTAACAAACGCTAGTACTGAACGGGGCGCGATCATGTCACAGGTACCACGTTCCGACAACATTTACACACTCACTGTAAAGGATATTGCCTGATAAGGTTGTCCACCTCCGCCGCATCGGGTCCCTGTTGATCGGCTGCCTCGTCGTGATCGTCCACGAATTTATTCTCGTCGAATTCATCAATGTCAACCTTTCTGAAGCGCGAAGAAAGCGTGTTCTTGGCCATCGGGGCCACAGTGTCACCTCGCTCAGCAGTCCTCTCTGCTGTTTATGTTACAGTGCACGCGCTATTATGGCAAATGTCAGTATGTGGTTATAATCGTCGTCACATCGAAATGCTTTCAAAGATGGACGAGTAGATAGTCAAATCAGGGTTTTGTGTTTGTGTTATGCCATCACATGAGCTGTGTCGGTGTACCGAGATATTCAATGTTAAAGCGTGATAGTTGTGGAAACCTGCCACCTGCTGTATGGGAGTATGTGAAGGGTTTATATTTCATGTATATTATATTTTAAGATTAATAATATATGTTGAAATAAAGGGAACATTCCACATTTTTCGAAATATGCTCATTTCCCTGCTCCTCAAGAGTTAATACATTGAGTTTTACCGTTTTGGAATGTATTCGGCCGATCTCCGGGTCTGGCGATAGCACTTTTAGCATAGCTTAGCATAGATCATTGAATCCATCTAGATCAGTGGCATCGCGTTCAAAAATGACCAAAGAGTTTTGATATTTTACCGATTTAAAACTTGACTATTCTGTAGTTATTTTATGTAACGTTATTAAAACAGGCGGAAAATGAAAAGTTTAGATATTCTAGGCCGATTTTCTTTTCTTTTGTTTATTGGCGGTTGGCAAACCAGCTTTGGTGCATATCCGCCACCTATTGGGATGGAGTGTGAAGACCAAGGAGGACTTAATAATCTTAATAAATATATTTTTTCTTATAAACCTTTATAAACATATGTATATTTAGCAACCTTATATATATTCATGTAACAAACGTGACTCTCTCAGAAACTTATAAACATAAAATAGGGTATTTTTTAGATTCTTTCTGTGTACTCTGAAATAATTCTTTAATTGTTAGTTTGACTTTCAATTCTTTAAGATCTTAAACAAGATGAGCTCTCTCACTACTAAATCCGACACAATGTAGGAACACATGCTCCACTGTTTCTGTCACCCCACAGTGCTCACGACTGCTTGTGTCACTTTTCCCTATCATGTGCAAATGTTGGTTTAGTCTGGTGTGCCCAATAGCCTAGATATAATAGTGTCATCTCTTCCATATTTACTCCTTTCACTCCCTACCTTGTTTTGGATAATAAAAAGGTGTCTTCCCTTTAACTCCTTATTCCATGTCTCTTGTAATATTCTTAAAACAGCTTTCTGATATATAATATTATAATATAATATTATGATATCCTTAATCATAATATTAAATAATACTGGGCTACACACACTACATTGTGGTGTTCCATAATCAATAGCATAAGTCCTGGAATAACTTGTCCCAACCCTCACTTGAATAGTCCTATAGAGTAAAAAATCCATTATCCAATTATATATTTTCCCCCAAATGCCCATCGTTTCTAACTTAATAAGAAGCCCCTCTCTCCATAGCATGTAGTAAGCCTTCTCCACATCAAAGAACACTCCGATTTGTTCCTCTTTATTCACCATTGCCTTTCTGATATCTGATTGTACACATATAACTGAGTCCATAGTATTTCGTCCTTTCCTGAAACCGCTTTGATGAGGGTAAAGAATACTCTCATTTCTATTGTATATTGAACCACCATTCTTTCCCTTAATTTACACAAGTTTGATGTTAATGCGATTGGCCGGTAACTAGTGGCTAAAGAACGATTTTTACCGGGCCTAGCGTTTAAGTTTAAAAGAAAATGTATGTATCAATTTACACTAACCGGCTTATTAAATGACGGTCCAAATTCCGGAAAACAAATGCAATCATGAGATTTATTAGGAGTAGTGGGTTGTATAGGATTTACGCGACTATAATTTAAGAGTGCATAAAACATTCTCTTCACACTCCATCACAGTAGGTGGCAGTATGCACTTATTATTGGTTCGCAACCCGCCATAAAATCCAAAGAAGAAGATCTTTCCACACATGGTAATGGTTTGTTTTTCCACTGGATGGCGCTGTTCATTGTTGAATTCTGCGCCTGCGCGTTCCACATGTTTTCGTCGCCATGTTGAAACACTATAGCGTGAATGAATTCGAGGGCGTTTTATAAAATTAATTTTACTTTTTTGTTTCAAGGTTTAGTTTAAATCACATATAACGTGTTATCAACACGTTGTTGCAAACAATGGGGAAGCGCTATTACTGTGACTACTGCGATCGCAGCTTTCAGGACAACATGCACAACAGAAAGAAGCACCTAAACGGGGTCCAACACCACCGAGCAAAGAAAGCCTGGTTTGACAACTTCAGAGGTAATTGCATATCGTTTACATAGAAACAAATGCAATGAGCTATACTTTTGAGACCCAAAACACACCTTTTAAAATTATTTTCAGACGCTCCTGCAATCTTAAAAGAAGAGCGGGCAAAGGAACCATGCAGAAAGTTTCTCCAAACAGGTAAGGTAACGTTAAACGTCCGAGAACAAATGTCTTTATCTTCTTGTAATTTTTTTAGGTTTAGTTGCTGACTTAACCCGTTTACATTTTCTTCTTTGGTTATAGGGCAGTGTGTATTTGGTATAAACTGTCGTTTTTCACACATGTCCGAGAGGCACATGAAGATGTTGGAACAAAAGATTGATGGTGAGGTGATTTTCTTATGGTGCCTTTTGCGTAGATCATTGATTCGGTATTTTTAACTGTACAGATCTGCTTAACAGGCATGTCTAGTGCTGATGGCTGTACACCAACACATACAATTTATTAAACCGAGCACGTGTTGGCAATTTCCTATTAGATGAAAGGCGACAGAAGGAATTTCCTGAGCAAGATGGATTATCATCTAAACGCAGCCTTGATGAATGGCTTTCCAGAAGAAAAAAGAAACAGGCTGCCTTGACATCAGGAAGGTACTTAATGTGAAATATTAAAACAAAATGATTTCAAATGACCAGATATTTTTTGTTCAGGATGTCAAGAAAGCCAGCAGATTTGAGTTTTGTTGACTAAGTTTGCAAACAGACGTAATTTTTCGAATAAATCTCACGGTTCATATCTGATAGGAAATAATTGTTACTTATGTTGTGATAGCAAATATGCTGTATCGGAGGCATTTTGGTTTTGTTTGAACCTGCTGTCTTCGTGAATGAGGAATCCCAGCTGCTCAGGTGCAACTCTGCCTCCTTGATGTCAAAATGCATTGAAAAGCTTGTTTTAGAGGTCACCCTGATAGATACGAAAATGAGATTGCATGCAGCTGCCTCATTTGCATAATTACCTGCACATAGACCCCAATGATCAAGAATGCACATATGCTGTTTGGTTCAGCACTGTAACTCGCGTTACTGTTTTTATTTCAGTGTTTTAAAGATGGACGAAGAAGAGTGCCTTGAAAACATTGAGATACCTCCGTACCTTCTGTCTATTCCAGATCTTCCTCCATCTCTCCATCCCCCACCAACTGGCGGTTGGAGAGTGAGCTTGCAGAATGAATGGGGTTGATATGGAATGTATAAAAATCATTTTACATTGTGTATTAATGACACAAGTGTGTTAAAATCCCAGTGACCATGCTGCTGTTTTTATATACAATTTGTAAATAATGGTGCAATATTTACATCAAATTGCATAGTAAAACCATTTGAGATTTATTTATTGTGCATTTGATTTGATTTTGTGCAAATAATAGCGTAGCATGTACTTGTGTTCCTTTATTTGCAACACCTCTGGCATGATGCAATATTTTAATAGAAAGTAGTTTACATAATAGTTTCTTTCATTTGCAGTGTGTCAAGAAGTTTTCACCGAAGACATGGATGTGAAATATTACAGTGTGTACACATCCTGCCATTATAGGCATACTGTACTATAATGTTCATAGATTTGCAGATTCGTGTTTTGCTGTTGAAGTTTGAATAAATGCAGCTGGAGACTTATATATTATTGCCGTTAACACTGTAGTTGTGTTTGTAGTATCAGTCATGCATCACACATTGACCTCATTTTACACTCACAGACAGATTTAACTAGTAAAAAATATACTGAAGAAAGCGCAAAGAAGGATCACCACTGTTTTAATTCAGTTGCTCATATAGTACAATTAAATGTAATTATCAGCACATTTTGGTACATCATAGATTCAAGATGATACATCAACATTGATGCAATATAAAATTACATATACCACTTAAATATGTTACTATTACATCAGAACATTAATACAATTATGTGAACTAAATCCAACATTATGTAATTGGATATATGCTACATTGCCCATGTGGATTATGATGAATTTATAGTAAAGAAATATTGAAAAATACAGGTAAACAAAATAAAGCATATATTTCATATAATCTCAAGAGTCTTACTCTCTTATGCTTTTAAAAAAATATTGCCATGTTAAATGATATTACTTCTAACAGTGTGTATAAACAGCTTAAACAAATACATCGTAGATCACATGGAAACACTTTGGAAATTGACAGAATGATATGTTTTCGATGTCCTGAAATCAGTACCTCTTATTTGTATGCATGTCGTAACTTTAAATCACAGTAAATTGTCGTCAAATAAGAATCAATTGCATATTTTGGGAACAAAAGCCAACATGTCAGAAATTTACAAAGACATGCAACTGCAATGAAATAACATCATATCCTTACAATTCTGGTATATTTTGTCAGAAAGGCTGTCTCATGTCAGTATTACTTCACTGGTCAGTTCTGTGTGTACTACAAACAGCAAGAACAATTTCATGGATGCCTTGAGTTAGTTGACTACCCTGTGTAGACATAAAAAAATCTGTCATCATTTATTCACGCTTTTGTCAATTCAAACCTTTCTTGAAGTTTCTTTCTTCCACAGAACAGCAAAGAAGATATTTTGAATAATGTTGTTAACTGGCCCCCATTCACTTGCAATGATTTTGTGTCCATACAATAGAAGTGAATGGGGACCAGTGCTGTTTGGTTACCAACTTTCTTCAAAATATCTTCTTTTGTGTTCTGCAGAAGAGACTCATACAGGTTTGAAAAGAAAAGAGGGTAAGTAAATGATGACAGAATTTTCATTTATGGGTGAACTATCACTTTAAGTTGCATGTTGGTTTATTTTACTCTAGCCCTCCCGATACAAATGCAGTTCTCCTGCCATTACAGTCATCCTATGCAGACGCAGAATGATCTAAAGTTATTGTAAGTGCTTAGTTATTCCTTTTCAAATGATAGATAAATGTTAATGAACACAACTTATTAGTTATGCATCATTAATGATATTGCACAAACACTTACGTGTTATCTACTAAGAAAGTGCACAGACTTTGGAATCCTGACCATAGAGACACAGAACAATACCAACATATTGTTTAGGCACTGAGATTGCTGACAGATGCATAAATTACAGATAGACGCTGGATGCATACATTTCATAGTATGCATAAGCCCAATATTGCTTGATACCGTTAGCTCGCACCAAACCTAAAGCTATAAAGTTGCTTTGAAGAATGCTGAAGACCCTTTCTTTTGCTCATGTTTACTGGTTCATTCCCTTTGAGCTATGCTGGAAAAGTTTAAAACTCAGTCTTTAGATGTTAAATGACATAATTGGAAAACAAATATAGAATTTGACACTACACCGATCACAACCATACAGATCACCCAATAACAGTAAAAACCACAAGCTGTTAAATTAAGATAATATTAATACAGACGGATTATTCATTAACAACATTGATGTTATCAAAACGCTAGGAAACATTTCATGCAAATATGTCATATTACGTAAGAACACAGTTATTTTGCAGTATATTTTCACACAAACATTTAGTCTCACTTGGCACATATAATACGAATATCTTGTAATATTCATGTGACGATGCTTTTTTGCACACAACCAGTACGCAAATGACAGATTTGTCATAATCCTGAGAGTTAAGACTGGAAGAATACTTTTTGCAAGTTAAACTCTCATTGCACAGGTAAAATTCAATAAACCTGCGGTCACACTAGACTTATCGCTCCATTGACTCCCATTCATACACATGCGAATGCGTCAGACCGGAAACGCAAGCCCGTCCGAAGATATTTTGCCTTTCGATGTGTAATTTTAAAAATGTAAAAGATGGAGGAAATTGCTCCCACCCATTTTTGCAGAACCTTCCCAACGATTTTCTAATGCTCAAAGTCTAGTGTGACCGTGGCATAACACTTTGGATTGTCACCAATTATATATCTTCAATTTTCCATCAGTTTCTATTAGTGAATCAGTAAATTTTTAAGACATTCATTTACACATTTTCACATTACATTTGGTTTTACTTATCCTACACTCTTAAAAATAAAGGTGCTTCACGATGCCATATGATAACCTTTTTGTCTAAATGGTTCCATAAGGAACCTTTAACATCTGAAGAACCTTTCTGTTTCACGAAAGGTTCTTTGTGGCGAAAAAGTTCTTAAGATTCTAAAAAGGTAAGAAAGAAATGGTTCTTTGACTGAATAGTTTTTTGTCGAACCAAAAATGGAACCTTTTAAGCACCTTCATTTTTAAGAGTGTAAAATCTGCTGACGTCATAGGCAAATTTGTTTAACCGTTTCAACTAATCATTGTTACCAACCGTTTCTGTTTGGGACTATGGTAAAACTATGTCCAGAAAACTATGTATAGTAAATGATCAGATGACATTAAACATTACAAACAAATGGGGACATACCCTAGTCAATGTCACACAAATACCTTGACATGGCATTCATACAAATATGGATATAAGAATACAGCCATACAATACAATACTTTCTATTATGTTCAGTGTTATAACAGATGCTTTTTATTACTACAGGGTAACATGACCTGATATAATAATATAATTAATATAGTACAATGATAATTATCAGTGTTGCTCTTGATTTATTTCTACACAAAAATGACATTTGAATTAAATTGTTTTGGGCTTTTGGGACATCGTTCTTCTGCCAGCTAAGAACAGTCTGATTTTACCTTCAGTTTATAGGGAAATGAGAGCGCAGACTTTGGTGTTATTTTTAAACTGGGATCATTAGAAACTGAATTTAGTGTTTTTTTGCATTTTTACCTGTTGCCAGTCATTTGTTGTGTTAGAAACAGAAGCGATCACTTCATCCCTCTTCGAAGCATCTGATTGGCTGCGATGAGCATGACGCTGATGATAAATGCGATTGCAAAGGCACAAATCAAGCTTTTCCGCACACACGTGTGCTTGACTTGTTGCATGGGGCTTGCTTTGGGGACAATAAAAAAAGAGAGAAATTTTTGTCATGGCATTATTGATTTGTCCCAAAAGACATGACATTTCTTTAGAAGGACAAATGTCACAATCCTTAACTTTCACTGAGCTCCAATACAAACATTAACTGCAATACATAAAGAAATGCATAAAATCTAAAACAAGGTTTTCAAGTGCAGATTTATGAGCTCTTTTCCCCAGGACTTTATCAACAAAAGCTAAACATTGATTGTTTGCCTGCAATATTGGCTTATTTGTCTCTATGTGTTTAATAGAACTGACAAGCGATTTAGATTGACGATGCACAGGCACTTCACAATGAAACGGAAAGGGGCGTGCGAACCCAAACAGCCAATAATGCATTATGTCTATCACATTTTTGTTTATTGAATTGTTATCGCTTGTTGGTTTTATGGCTTATTGTTAGTGTGTCAGAATTGTTGGTGTATGAATGCTTACTGTCAATATCTACTTGGCACTCGGGGCTGTTTAAGTGACTCTCCTCTGTCATGATAATGTTCTCGATGTCTTTCATTGTCAGATGATCACAGAACGTGTCATACAAGAGTCTCTTCAGCTCATCCACAGTCAGCTTTTGCATGTCACACTAATGTAATAAATAAGAAAATTCATTCAGAGCGATAAACCGACAATGAAAAGGTCATTAGTAGAACAAGGTTAAAAATTAAAAGTTTCCCAGTAAATGGCAGCCATTATTGATCAGTGGCTGATGCACAGATGGGTTATACTAAATTGCAGATTTTAGGGAATATTGCTTTATAATAGACTGAAACAGAGCTTTCAACATTCATTTTAATTCAATGCTATTACTTTGCCACAAATGTCAATAAGTTAATTGCAGAGTGTGAATAATGTATGAATAATCTTCTCTTGTCCACTAGTAATCACAGGGAGTCATAAAACATTGAGATGAAGTAAAGCTGACGCCTGCCAGAACTAATTATTAAGATTTTGGGGAAAGTGTTTCAGATTAATTCAAGAAAAACGACACACCTTCCAGAAAATGGAGTCAAACTCGGCTCCATGGAACCTATCAGGCATACCAGCAGAAGACAGTTTTGGTCCGAGAAGTGTTACAAACTCCTCGAAATCTACTTGACCATCACCTGCAAAATATAATGACATGATCTTCTTAATCTTATTCTGTCCTTTGTTAACGATTCACTTGTATCACAATTTTATAAATTGGCTGAGATATAAACGTGTGCTTGTGTGTCCAACAACAGATTATATGCAAGTGCTTTTATACCATCCGTGTCCAGTCTTTGAATGATCACTTCCAGCTCCACCTCGTTTGGCATGTAACCAAGAGACCGCATGGCAATTCCCAGCTCCTGTTTAGAGATGAATCCATTCCCATCACGGTCAAACACCTTAAAGGCTTCGCGGATCTCTACAGATGTGCCAGATACATTGTAGATACATAAACAAATAAAACGTATGTTTTTGTTGTCTGACAAAAAGTACAAAAGATGTCACTGGGATACCCTTTGCCCCTAAAGAGTGAATATTATAACATCAAAGGCCTACATATTGGCATCAAATGTAACTATATCAGTATCTAAATAGTCTATATCTATCTTTTAAAGGTTACTAACAGCTTTTTCTCTAACAGTATATGTATGATATTTAATAGTTATTATAATACAAACGGAATTTGTGCAGAATTTCAAATTTGGTGATGTGTTTTGTTTTAATTATTCATAAATACTCTGCACAGAAATAAAGGCAAACATTAGTTTAGGCCTTTGACTTTCTTCGTCTCTCTGGGGCTGTCTGTGTAGAGCTTGGCTTGTGTTTTACAAGCATGTACACAGTGGGTGGTTTTACCCAGAAATTGAAACACAGAACTGAAAATATATATATATGTCTGAAACTGCACCTTAAATTTATTTAGCATTTTTACATATGCAACCGAATAGATAAGTTTGTAAAATTGTCCACGCTAAATTTGATTCACTTTGAAGTTAATATAACAGACCACAGAGATTTGCGCCTGTATTTGTCTTTGGATATATTCGAGATGATGGCAATTTTCGTGTGGCAACGGAACGCCCACCCTCACCGTTCGTAATCCAATTGCGCTTTGAACTCCACTAAACATTGATCTCACTGCGCTGTAATAAAATTCAATGCAATATACACATATCTTAAAGCATATCTCGTCCCAGATCAGTGTACAGATAACAAAAACAATTTCAGACATCAATTTCTTCACTGTAAATCTTGACAGGTGAGGCTGCCGTAGAGATCTCTCCATGGTGCTGAAATTCACATTTTCAGCGTTGAAAGCACTATCGCAACAGATAACGCAGCTTCATAACTCAACATGAAATATTACTCACCCTCCACTTCATCCTCTGGGAGGCTGATGGGAGTCCGGTAAGAGAGAAGATCAGGAATTGAGCAAAGTCCCCTGTACATGAACCGGGAAGTCACGGCACGAACTGGCATTTCTGCGACGGCAAACCAGCCCTTGGATCCTGATCTTCATATAGCACTGCTGTAGTTCGGCCACTGCAACTTTACTACAGAGCGCACGTTGGAAGCTCAAAGCAAACTGTTGTTTGATTCATCCTCATCGTCTATTTTTTAAGTCCAGGTACGATTAGTCACTCTGCACACTCATGCAAAAACGATCATCCGGAAGATTGCAGACTGCTTTGCACCAGGTTCGTTAACTATTGCTGTATATGATCCCACGAATCCAGTCACGAATGGTATATGAATGTTAGACATTCAAATGATTCAAATGTAGCAAGCCGGAACTGTCCCCATTGTCTGCGCATCTTCAGCTGGATTCGAAGGATAAATGGAGAGCATCAACGCCTCTTCGAAAACAACGTGGTGTAGTCGATCCTTGAGATATGGTGGTTCCATCAGATTGTCTTAGTCAGGTGTAACGGGTATAATTTAAGGTTCACAAAACAAATATTCACAGAGATGACCGATCGAGTGAGTCTAAGAAACCGACTACTGTCACATTATACAGATGCGCATTACCTCCTCCCGGGTTTCAGCTCCCTTACGCTCTTATTGCAATCCTACAGGTAGTCGAGCGGTCTCGAGTTAAAGAAATCAAAATATGGCACATGCCAGTCTCCTGGATTTTGAGCAGCATGATTTTATTAATTTCAGTCCAGTTGCAAGAATAAAATAAGGTAAATTATGTTCTCTAATAAATGACGAGTATAACAATAATTATAGAACGACAAATAACGCGTTGTTTTTCTAAAAATGGCCGCGTAATATAAACTGATTTGAAGAAATTTGATGTGCTGAACAAGAATCCAAGAAATCTCGGGTGCACTGTGTCCTCTGTGAGGTCTAATCTCCGAATGCGCGCCTGATGTCTGACTTCCTTTTATCCAAAGTCACCCGTGTGCTGTGAGCGCGCTTCAAGGACCGATTTTATGCAAAATTGCTGCTATTAAAATTGCTTCTAAAGCTATTGTCTTTATCTTCCTATACTGTATAGATCTTAACAAGTGGCGTCTGTTTATAATTGGCAAGACAGTCAACCCTTTACAAAAATGAATTTCGCGTTTTTTTTACATGTGATTCAAAGACTTTCACATCCTTTGTCTTAAACAGAAATCCTGCATAATTCATCTTTCCTGTGTCAAAGTGAATATCTTGTTATGCATGTGTACTCTCTTGAGGACAGGCAGCAGCTCATTATTCTGGTCCAAAATGGGCTTCCCTGTCGAAGCTTTCAGCTTGTGGACTTGGACTCCTTGACAGCTTGTCTCAGCACTGGTCTCTCTCTACCGCACCTGAATCTTTTCCCACGTCTCTCAAGTGTCCGTTTGAAAACTGTCATCTGTGAAAGTGGTTAACATTCATTTGAGGAGAGGTTCTACCTCGTTCTCCGTTTTTTCAAAGCCTCTAGCTTAGTTAGTCAAACTTTTAATCCAAAATGATTTCCAGATCATTTTTAAAGTTTAATCCTAGAATGGCTTGAGTTAAGGGAACTTGCCCAAGGCCTAAACAAGAGCGAGTTGGTTGGTCTCTAGTGGTGGAGTATGCATGTTGAGTTTTGTTAGCAGAGCTATTTTATTCTTTGTGTAACTCCTGGTAGAGATGCACGTATTGATTAAGCTTAATTACCCGTGACGTGCTTTGTTTTTTAATTCACAGCCTCTTTGAAATCTACCAAGTTCTATCAGACTTTAATTAGTCAATCAATCTTTACTCTTGCTAAAACTATAGCAAAAAGGAATTCGCTAAAAATGTACTCCTTCATAACCTCTCTTTGAGCATGCTTTTATGATGCAGCAAAATGTCAGCCCACATAAATGAAAAATGAGTTGCATACCTAAATTTTGCTTCCATTTCACACCATGAAAAATGTAATCAGTTAAACTAAACAAGCATAGAGAGATGCTTCAAAAACTCACACATGCAACCTGTTACCATTTACTGTCCCAAATGCTATCGGGAATATTGATTGACTCTGTAATTGCCAAGAGGGGCATTCACACGGATGACTGTTCATTGGCGTTTTTTCTTTTTGATAGAAATTCTCATGCGTTGAGAATTTAATCAGTTTATCAAAACAACCAACTGCTTATTAAGTAGAATCTCTCCCTGAGCCCCTTTGATAAAATGGACTAATTTGCAACTGCATTGTAAAATACAATATATGTGATATCTATGTCACGTTTGGATGATCTTTATGGTCCTGGGCTCTATTAAAGGATTTAAAGAACCATTAACAGGGTTTATCTGTAGGCTCAATTTTGAAATTGTTCTTGTATAAGTTAACCACCACAGTGGTCACCTTGAAACTTTCACTCAGAGATAGAGAATAAGTATGATGTGGAAATAGTTTTTCTCACGTTTACCTTCTATTCTGGTCTGAATATTTGTATGTATTGCGAAATTAAATTCCCTTCTCGCAAATGGAACCAATTAGACATATTTGCATGAGATTTATGATTTAAATAGTGTCATGTAGAGGGCGATGATTCATTTTAGCCAGTAATGATTTGAGTTATATCAAACGAAGGCGACTTAGATAAATTAACCCATTAAAGAAGCTAATGTGAAATTTGTTCTAATAATTTAAGCTCTCTGGTAGTTTGACCTGATTCTTCAGCTTTGTGTCTGCCTCTGGCTTGAATGGGAATATTTTCCTGAAAGACATTTCAAACCAGTCATTTCAAACCGGTATGAGTTTCTTTCTTCTGCAGAAAACAAAAGAAGATATTTTGAAGAATGTTGTTAACTGGCACCCATTCACTTGCATTGGTTTTGTGTCCATACAATAGAAGAGAATGGGTGACAGTGCTGTTCGGTTACCAACTTTCATCAAGATCGTCTTTTGTGTTCTGCGGAAGAAAGTCATACAGGTTTGAAAAGACAAGAGGGTGAGTAAATGAAACAGAATTTCCATATTTGGGTTAACTACTGTATCACTTTAAGACATATAAATAACACAAACTTATGTAATTATTTATTTTCAACCTGTTCTGTGCACACACTGTAACAGCTCCAGTTATTCATTAATTGTTACCTCCTTTTTAAGGTAATAGTCTCTGTTCATACATTTCGATGAAGCAATTATTATCAGGTCATATACTTAATATTTAGATATCGCTGTCTCCCAGGACGTAAGGTGTTTTATTCACAAATGTATTTTGCATTAGGATTCTTGTGAATGCATAAACCAACCAATCTAATGTACCCAACAATGCCTCACAGGAGAATAGAACTATGACATAATGCAAATAGGTTTGCAATCTTCGCTTGACGTCCCTTTATCTTCAGGACATTTTGAATATCTGAACTTTTCACACAAGGTCAATCAGGTCAAACGTTAATCACTATTTTTTTTATCGCAGCACAACCAGTCCCAGTTATTGCAAGTGTAAAAAAAGTGCTTCTAAAAGTTCTTGACAGAAATGGCACAGAAGAACAATTCTGGTTCCATTTATTGAAAGGTTCTTATAAGAACAATTTATTTTTAATATTTTCAATCTAAACAACCTGTTTAGAACATTTAAAATGACATTTTGTGAAATAAAAAACATTATAATAAGCAAAGCACCTTTGTTTAGTGCACACTATCTTTTAATGTATAGGAAGGCCTCAACCTTGCTTGAACAGGAAAGTAGTTGTCATTTCATCCGTCTAATGGCAAAAATAAATTTAGTAGACTAAGATATTTTTATATCTTCTCCAAAGCAGTGTGACATGCAGATTAACAAAAAAAATATCATTTTCTCTTTTATCTTTGCAGTTAAAATGCTCAGTGACACTAAATAAGAATGGAAAAAGATATTATAAAACAGAACCAAATCTCAAACTCAACAACCATCTGCCATTTTAATTCTTCAGTAAGCATTCCATGTTTCCCTATTAACTGCAGCATTAAGTAAACCATGAGAAGATAAAGTTGGTTGCTGAGATTGTTTTGACACCATTATGTGCACTGCTGCCTCATTGCAGAAATCACAGCTTGAAGGTCGCCCTTGAACGTCCTTGTTTACTGTTGGCTCTGTGTTTTACTCACTTGAGCTCTTGGGTCCATACAGGACTCCCACAGTCACTTAATGTCCTCATCATACAATTAGAACACTTCAACTGTTACAATAATTAATTTAGAACCGCTCTGCAATCGTGGGCATGGTGTGGAGTTTGCATGAAGCTGATCAGATAAATTTGGCTTTGACTCTGAATCGTTCTCATCTAATCTCTCAGCACATCTGGTGTAACTACTTATTGCTGGCATCATACTTTCACTTCATTATTCTCCTCTCATTAACATGTGGATGGCCTAACCAATCTTTAACACTGAGTCGATAATTTATTTAGTTTGATTTAAAAAAGTGTTATTTTCAAAATATTTTTCTGATTTGGGAATACATCTTACTTTATATTCCTCAATAGCTATATAGTGATTTGATTAATTTCACAAGTTTATTACTTCTTTTTTTGCTTTGTATGAGTCTTTCTTTTGTGGAACACAAAAGAAGATATTCTGAGCAGGGTAGGGTAACAAAATGACACATTTTCTGTTGGTAAATGTATGTTATGGAATATGTTATATTGATCTGCACTAAAAGACTGTTTTATGTAAATGTATGTACTTAAACTGAATTGAAATCTGCAATGAATGAGCAACCGGTTGTTTGTGTATGTCGATTCAGTATGCTCAGTGTGGCATTGGTGATGACACAGTGTCCTCTACAAAAGAACCACTTCAAAGCAATTCTCTCATCCTGCTCTCCTCTGGCGTCCTATCGGGACAGCATGAAATACCTTGCTCTTAAAGCTTTCACTGCTTCTCAGTTCAATTAATGTTAAAATTGAACTGTTCGAAAGCTCTACCAGCCAGGCACAGTACGTACCACACTGGACATCAATGGAGACATCTTGTTTTCCAACATCTTTCATGTTTGTATGTTCACATGATAATAAAATAACCTCCAACTAGTCACTTGGATATATGTGTGTACACAAGCAAGACATTTTATCTGTAAACATTGAAGGCCGAAAAACTAGAGAGACTCTGAATCACACAATAATTGTATCAGCCTCCTTCCATTTCGTCCTATCTGTCTGCTAATAGCAATTAAGGGAAGTGACTTTGTGCAGAGAGATACTGTTTTACTTAGAAAGGACAACTGAAGTTTGACCCTGTAACTGATAATTTGAGACAGTATGACAAATGGAGAAGTGAAATTCTTGAGTGTAGCATTTATGGATCCGGAACCAGTCAGTGCAACACTGATATTTATATTAATAAATCCTTGTTATCCATATGTACAAAAATGCTTGATAAGAATTTAAAGCTGATCATAAACATAATACATATTTATTCCATTTAAATGGAGCAAATGTTGTAAATTTGATATATTTTAATAATGTAAATGTTGCCTACAAGTTTTATGGATCGCAAAATTATAAGATTCACATATATAAGTATAAATACAAAACCACTAGTTGAATCGATCACTAAAACTTCTAGAGTGTTTAAAACCTGCATGAGAAACATTAAATTGAGTTATACAACAAACTTTATAATTGTATATCTTTCTTAAAAGGACACTAATGAAAACACATCAGCAAATTGAAGTTTTGAAAGCAGCTTCAAATACTTGTTGTTCCAGCTAGACATTTAACTCTGTGTCCATACTAGTCTTTGCACTTAACTAAAATTGATGTGCACTACCACAGGAAAAATAAGGACATCAAATCAAATTACATTCCAAAGATTTCAGGAAAAGCCGCTCCTGTGGATCTTCAGTTCTGCATGTTTTTTCTTGCACAGACGTCATTCGCAAAAATCCTCTTTTTGGCTCTGTACCCCAGAGAAAGGAAGATATTTACTTTCTGCACACGTTTCTAAGGTTTTCAAAAATGTTCTCAACACATTTTTTAAATAGTACATAAGTTGGAAAACAACTGAACATGTTCGCAATTTTTCGTCCTAAACTTGTTTAGAGGAATAGAATACAAGCTTGCTCTTTTTTTGCCCTGACATTATCCTGTTTTCATGCATCTAGCTGTGGTTTTACATTATTTCTTCAAATACAGATATTTATGGCCTCCATGGCTTAAAAAGAAGAAACCCATTATAGTTAATGTAAATTTCTGCATGTATTTAACATGCTTTATTTATCTATTTGGTAAGGATAGCTGCTGGATTGACTGATCCGTTAAAAAACATCACCAATGTTTCCCAAACAGACCGTTTTGCAGCTAAAATTGGCTGAACGGATGCTGGAAATATTGCTTTCTGTATGTACTGCCTCCACATGCTTCAATACACTTTCCCTTTCAGACAGACTCAATTACCTTCCTTTAAAAGGATTCTGTGTGACTCTGTCGACAGATTAGGTCAAGTAAAATTGATAAACAGTTTTTACGGAATGCTTGTTATATTTATGTCAGCGTCTTTATCCGCAGGTCACCCTCACAAGGTGACTTCTATCCCACCCTATTTGATTTAGAATTAATATGCACCAAAGCATTAATGCATTTTTTATAAAAGCGTTGAGGTTAAATATTGAATCATGTACTCGTGCAAACGTACATGGCAAAAATGCTTTCCTGTGACTCTGTGGCAAGGTCATGGGTTCAATCCCAGGGGATTGCACGTAATCAGAAACAAATGTATTATACAATGCAATGTAAATCGCTTTGGATAAAAGGGTCTGCCAAATGCGTCAATTTAAAAAGCAAGTCTGTTTGTTAATGCCTTCTCTTCAGGTTAAAACAATATGTCTCTTTGCTTGGTGAATACGATTGTGGTAATACTTCATGCACTTCCCAGGGAACATAAAACCAACACACAAGCAAAAATATTTGTGATAGAAATTGAAATGCGGCAAAGGCAGGACAAAGTGTACAACACTAACAATTTCTACTCCATCCTGTTGTAAGGTCATACACCTAATTGAATACATTTTTCAGATTTTTCATTTTCTGCAGAGTATAAGGGACAGAATACAATGCCTTCTTGTCTGCCAAGAAGAAAATTGCCCTCAAGTCCTCCATAATGTGGCCTTACAACTTTTCACCAATAACCCATTGTCCTCTATCCTCTGTATGCTAGCTATTGTCTGAATAGACTGGTTCCATCCTTTTCAGCTACAAGTCTATACAGTATGATCATTATTGTTTCCCACAAGGTTAACCTGAGGACATACTGTACCTCATATCGTATTTACAAGGAGCCAGATTGAGCTCTTCGGCTTGTTACACTGTTTAAGCAATTACACTTCTACCAAAAGCAACGTTAAACTGCTCATTGTAATTTAAAGTAATTTACCTGGTTATTTCATGCTTGTAATGGAGACGCGGAGCATTTCATTGAGGCGTCTATATTGGTATTTTATGGTATGTGACCTTGAATTTATTATGGATAGGACGGATTCCACAATGACCGCATTGATTAATTTTCTTGTGATGTTTTGTCTTTCCTGTCTTATTGTATGTCCTTCTCAGTCTGACCACATCTAAATAAGGTTGATATTTCCTATAATTTGTGTATTTTGAGGCTTACAAAACAATTTTCAAAACTGTTCACAACACACTGAATTTAGTAAAACGTGCTTCCTAAACATCCATGTCATGCATGAACTCAGATCGTGAACATCTTGATCCAAAACATCGATTAATCTTTACTTCTGTTTATTGGAACTATTCTTTCAACATTATCTCTTATCCACCTTCCTTATTTCATTCATCATTTAAAGAGTTCATTTGTGAAAACAGATCAGTTGCCACAGAGGCACCATAAACCAAACCTCGTTCCCTGAAAGATCTTCAACATTGAATCAATTTGGTTTTATTGCCTCTTTAAACGTACTAACGAATTCCCCAAGGTCAAATCTAGTGCCAGAAGTCCAGTCGGCCTCTCCAAACACAGACCATGCCTACTCCAGACGCATGAGTCCTAACCATCCAGAAAAACAGGCTAAATGTGATTTCTTTATAAAACAGGCATTTGTTAGGGATTACCACCAGAGAGCCGCCCGAGGATGCTTCTTCTGTATGCAAGTCACAAATGCTTGATTCATGGCATGCAGGAACAGAGCAGATGAGCTCTCTGGCATAGAATGAAAAGAGGGGGAGATTAATATGGAAATCCCCAGGAAAGACCACTTTCTGAGAGGTGTTTCAAGAGCCCCGATACATCTAATTCAGGAACCTACTGATGCGCAATTAATCTTTTTGCCGCCATAAAACATCATCACGGTTTAATTGGTGGAATGAAGTGCGCTAAATGTTCGTCAGGTTTAGGGGTGGAATGCTCTGCTAGCTGCAAGCAACTTAATGTGTTTGTCTTGTAGTCATAAATATGTAAGAGGCTGGAAAACACTTTAGTGAGGCAAATACCGTTTAACTGCTGTCTGATGCTTGCACACAAACACATGCACACACACATTTTGTGTTTTGTGAACTAGCATATTTTCCCCAAATTCCTTGGTTTCTTTTAGCACCACACTTGTTGGGTTGGTGTCACCCAGTGTTGGGTCAAAAAAAACGAACAACTCAACCGGTTGGGATATGGAAATTAACCTCTTCTGGGTTTTTTAAACCCACTGTTGGATCAAATTACAAATAATTGGGTAATTTAACTCAATGGTTTGTTTCATCCCTTTTTGACCCAACGCAGGGTAGAAATTAACCCATGACTTTTTTGTGTACTTAGTGCTATCTTGCTGCAGCTCTATGTTTACAGTCACATCATTGGTTATGATTGATAATTGTTCTGCTTCACATATCAAGTGCAATCTTTAGTCTTCAAATTTATGAAATCTGGAGTGTTATTGTCCCCTTTGGCATGCTTATAGAATTAACACAGGAGCTCCTGTCTAAAAGTCTGCTTAATACAAAATGTGTGACATCCCCTTTTCTCAAGCCTGGATTTGACCTTAACACTTTTAAAAAAAACACTTACGCTGCACTATTACATTTTTTTGTCAGATAACCTACAAATGTGTGTCATATAGTAACATTTAGTGTTTATATCTTAAGGGTCATATCAGGATGAAATTGTTGTTTCTTAGTGTAACAGCAGATCATACACAGCATTTGGGGTTAAATGTGTGCTTTCTTCTTCCGCAATTCTATTATCAAAATCAATCCAATGCAAACTTTCCTTCCGTATAGAAACTCCCCAAAATGCTCCATTAATATCATTTATTTTGCATTGCTTTCTCATATTCACTTAGGGAATGCTGTCGTGTGTTTTATATGTGACCCTGAATCACAAAACCAGTATAAAGTAGCATGAGAA
Source organism: Triplophysa dalaica (assembly GCF_015846415.1). Lineage (NCBI taxonomy): Eukaryota > Metazoa > Chordata > Actinopteri > Cypriniformes > Nemacheilidae > Triplophysa > Triplophysa dalaica. The sequence goes on from NC_079545.1 coordinate 20,272,103, forward strand.
CATTTGTAGTTATAGCCAGAAATACATTGTATGGGTCAAAATTATAGATTTTTCTTTTATGTCAAAAAACATTGGGATATTAAGTAAAGTAAAGATCATATTCCATGAAGATATTTTTAAATGTACTTTATATTATTATTGTGAGTGGCCTATGCATGTTTCAATATAGCACTGCATTTTGTAACATCTACAAAAAGAGAACATTTTTTTAAACAAATGTTTATACAGCAAGTTGTTAAAAAATAACAGCTGCATTTTTAATGTGTGACATTGTATTTGTGTTTCAAGTAATTGCGTCATTAGTGTCCCAATTGAGTGAATCTAAACCTAAACCCTTAGCGCCCAAACTTGTAACTCACAATACACAGATTCATAAAGAGCTAGAGAGTCGGATGAGATGCAACCCTAATAATTGATTTGTTTGCAAATTGTTTATGATGCCATCATGTCCCCAGGATAACTGAATATATTAGTACCGAGTTGCTCTCATTTTCAGTCTACCCACTTCCCAATCATGCCCTTTGTCTTTGTATACTCTTTAACTTCCCCCCTCTTATTCCAAATTGTCTAATTGTATCTCAATTGTATTATTTATAATGTGAAGTCCTCTGTGAAATTGCTATTATGTAATCACATTAGTAAAACACTGTACCTGTACCTCTTCTGCTTGGTACACAATGTAACTTAATGACAATTTCTCTACTCCTATCTTAATGAATATGACACCACAAGTATATTCAGATAGAAACAGATGGCATCATTTGGCATCAATGTTTTATACAGTATAACATTTTCCAAAGACATCACATTTTTTCACAGTACATGATGAATACTGACTTCTGCAAAATCCCAAGAGGTTCTAAGCTGTACTATGGCAGAGTTGTTTGTTTTTTACCCCCATAAGACTGCAGAAGTCTTAGCTAAAAGTAAACCATATACAGAGTGCATAAAATATTTATCTTGTTGCAGCCTCTAAATCTGACTAAGTTCTCCTGCTTATTTAGAATGATAATGGTAAGATTTCAAACAACTGTCTTGGAAACAAAAAATGGAATACCTTTTTTGTAGTGCTGTCAAACGATTAATCGCTATTAATTGCATCCAGAATAAAAGTTTGTTTACATAATATTTGTCTGTGTACAGTATATCATAATTTTGTATTTATAAACATATTCAGATATATGCATATATTTACGGAAAATACAAAAAAGAATAAACATTTATATACAATTTAAATGATTGGTAAATATAAATAAATGTATTTATACACTGTAGCAGTAGTCTTTCCTTTTAAAATCTTGCAAATGCATTTACACATCTTAGGACAAGTTTCTTATCTGAAATCAACCAGGTTTGATCATTGCTCACGTATAAAGATTTTCAATACTGTGAGGTTGATAGCAAAAAAATTGTTAACAGAGCCTCTTCTATTTTGAAATGTACTATTAAATGAGTTGTAACAATACCAACCAAACTATACCTTTTGGAATCCGTGACATATACCAACGTTTGCTTAGCAGTATGAGATTTATGCTTATGTGACTGCTTAGAGAGACTGGATGTGGTCAGGACTAGTTTTACAGAAACTGAGGAGATACTATTGGGTATGATGACCAGATAATGTCTGTGATTCCTACTGTCAAATCCATTATTTTTAATCACCTGTGTGGACTTTGTTACCGGTTTGCTGTAGGTGAAGATGCTGCAGATGGTATGAGGGAATATACGTAGGCTGATCAGTAAGACCCTCTCATGAGCTTTGGAATAATATGTTGTTTACTGAAGGAGCTGGCAGTCTTCTTGAGGTGTAATAGGTTTCTTTTTTTCGACTGCGGCTTTGGTATAAGGCTCAAGGACATGATGTCCACTCTTGTCTGCTATAAGGTGACATACTGACAATGAAAGAAGGCAGCCCTCTGCTTCTGGAATAATAACAAATCTGTGTGTGTTAGCTATAAAACAGTTCACATTTTTTGATTTCACACACCTGATACGAGTTGACAGATCAAACAACCGGGGTCATTGTGCATCTTCCCTTTACACAATGCCCCCACCTGTCAAAATGTGAATGTTATCGGCGAAATGACAAAATTTTATACATCCGATGCACTTCAATGGCGATTTAATTGAAGATTGGTGCTGTTAATTAATGCACTTACATGAGAACAAGCAGAGATGCTGGCTGTTTGGCATGCAGAAGAGTGGTTGCGAGAGAAGAATCTGACAGAGTGTCAGGGAGCTGCCTCGAGCTCTCAGACAACAGCTGCTCTGAATGAGAGGGCGTCCTGGGGGTACCGAGACTTAGACAATGACTCTCTCTCCACTGGTTGGGGGGGGACGGAGCGTGAGGTGCATCAAAAGTTGGCCAAGAGCCAGAGACACGATTTGCACTGGAATTATTCTGTCTGTTTTCCCAGTGGTCTCCAAAACTAACATCAACATCTTGCTGCTTATCTTTGACTTACGTGACTGCTTGCATGACGGCGTATCAGTTATGATGGAAATAAATTGACGGCTCTCGGGAACATAATTGTTGTGATGCAACCAAATACTGTGGTGGTTGATTTATTGGATGCACTTAACAAATGATTTCTATTGCATTTCACCTGAAGTAAAGATCACCCCCAAAAAGAAGGACTGGTTTTGTAAATAACGTCTTATGTTATTGAATTAATGCAGAAGCAAATTTGTAATGAATGACCTCCTTAGAAATGTAATCCTCGGATATAGGCAAAGAAGGCAAATCCAGGTTACCGGGCCTACACCTACATGAGATGTTAAATTGATATCTGGTCTCTCTAGGTTCATAAAAAGGTGTTTTCGTAAATAAAATTGCGGCCATGAACTCTTTTGCACCAGCCAGATATTCTCCATTGGCCCCATAATAATCCTCTGTACACATGGACACGCTACATCACTGTACTCTCTGTCCACTGATAGCAAGTGTGTCAAGGCTGGTCTGGTGCATTAAGGATGTTGTAAGTAGGTCTAGTGGGTTAAACCGCTGAACTGGTAAATCAAAGGTTGTTGGTTCGATCCCAGCAGCCACCACCAGTGTGTCCTTGAGCAAGACACTGTACTCCAGGGGGATTGTCCCTGTAATAAGTGCACTGTAAATCGCTTAGGATAAAAAGCGTCTGCCTTATGACTACATTATTAATCAATTATAATTATAGATGCTGCACACCACTGGTGATGGCGGAGGACTTTACTTTAACGTGGACTCATATTCACTATAAACTAAAGTGCTTTTAATGGAAGAGTTTAGATAAGTAAACATAAGGGTTAATTATGAATGAATTACATTCAAAAACATCAAAAAGAAACACCATGAATATGAACTAAAGTGTGTTTTTAATACAATATCTCTGTATTAAATAATATATTTAGTTACCACTTGAAATACACTTGCATAAAGTATATAAAAGATGGGTCCAAGTGTAGGCTACTGTACTTCAAGTGGTAAATACTTTGTTTAATATAGAAATAGTTCATTAAAAGCACATTTTAGTTCATATTCATGGTGTGTCAAAATAGTCGAGTAAACTTAGATGTTCTTTATATTATCTTAAGAAGTACTAGATAATAACTTTTATTATAAAATAGTCAGTTCTGGTGCTTGATTCTGCTTGGTTGATCAGACTTCTCAGCCGTCCTAAAATACCCCGATTTATAACGTCTGACCGTATTAAATAGCATAAATATCACTTTATTTAATTTATTTTATGAAACCTTGCTACGCATATGGAATAACTCCGCTTCGCGTCGTGCCACAACGCCCTTAGCTGTTATAAAATCAACACGGTCTCAGTGTAACACTGCGTTTTGGGGCTTTATTGGTATATATTAAGTACAAAATTAGTGCGTGAAAATAGAGCACTTTTCTTTTCACATGGGAAACACAGGAGATTTTGGCTAAAAAGGTTCAAATAAAAAATAACTTTATTAATTGAGGGTCAGACTTTCTTTTTTAATTAACTCTGTTAATTAAGAGATGGTGGTGATGGTGGTCTAGTGGGTTAAAACACTGAACTGGTAAATCAAAGGTTGCTGGTTCGATCCCAGCAGCCAACACCAGTGTGTCCTTGAGCAAGACACTTTACTCCATGCTGCTCCAGGGGGATTGTCCCTGTAATAAGTGCACTGTAAGTCGCTTTGGATAAAAGCGTCTGTCAAATGACTGAATGTATATGTAAATGTAATGCTTGAATGTTGCACACATTTTTTTAGTACCAGCTCTTCAAAGCGTCACATTTTCTATTATGGATACCACAGAAATATTTTCCCAACAAGCAAGATATTTTAATATATGTCTCATTGACACACCCATACACTCTCACTGATTTATTGTCGGGATACAGCTCAATATTTTTCTTACTATACAAGGTTGTCACAACGACACTTGCCACTAAAAGCTTAGGCTGTTACGCCAATGAAGCACAAAACAATCCATTTATGCAACAGCAATATGGCATACAGATTTACCACATCATTATTTAGCCAACAAATGCTATAAAAAATTCTAACCTTTGAACATGAGCTATTTTTATGACTGTGTGTGTCAAAACCAGTCCCCCGGGAAATGTGGGTTACACGACAACATCCTGCAGCGGTTCATTAACACGAGCTTTACCGCCACCATGTGGTAGATACAGGTTACAGCAATAAATACCCGTGACACTTGTATGGTTGTCTGCGTTCACTTTCCATTTTTTAGCTGAAGTAGGCTATCGTTTAATTGTGTACCATTGATTTAATTATATAAAGAGTACATGAAATGAATGAAAGCCATAAAGCTCTAGTTCTGTGCACAAAGAAGGTTATTTTTAAACTGTGCTCATGACCAACATTAAAGGTTTTGGTTACAAATGTTATGACAAAGTTGCACATATTTTGAAAGGGTGATGAAAGGGGGACTTTGTAGAGTGTTTAACTACATGTCTTTTTTTTATTGTGCAGCTACTCGAGTTGCCATTCTTCAAAAATAGTGACCTTGAATTCTCTGCATTGAAATGCAGAACAATACAGAATTAAAATTGTATTTGTACTTCACATTTTTAATTACATAAGTTGTCGCTTGATAAATGTGTTATTTATATTTACTTATTGTAGATATAGAATTGTGAGATTTGGGTACATATTTAATCTTGTGGGGAATTATCATCAAAATTGCGGATTCCAGATCATTTATTCAATTGATTTCTTATCCTTTACGTCCTCAAGTATTTGATCAAATGTATAGATATAAATAAGTCCTTAATGACAAAAAGTTACTTTTATTATATTATAAATTGGTGAAAGTTATTTTTTATCGGAGTGACAAAACCATGCTTTGCTCTTATCTTCTCAAATCATCAAAGGTCTTTTGTGGCCTACTTAGAAACATCCGTGTCTCATTTCTGTTTTCGAGAATGGGTGTTGTTGTAATGCATGCATTATAAATGAACGTGGCTCCCTTTTTTAAAATAGCCATTATTCGGTGTCTGTCAAGTAAACATGACATTTGACATTTTAACTGCTATTAACTAGCTGTGGTCAACCTTCAGAAACTGGACTAACAATGTAGTCGGCAGGGGTTTGAACGACAGATCAGCGGGGAAGTTTAAAGGCGCTAGGACCACGGGGAGCTGTCCTTCACCTCCCCAAGGCACAATGCAATTTGCATGCATTTGTTGAGCAAGGCAAACACGGGTGTATGAGTGAAACCTAACCACCGGAAGATCTAGTAGGAACAGCCATACTGTGCAAGAAGTGCTTACTTCGTGCGCGTCTATTGTCGTAATGGGAAGCTTTCAATCACTCCCGGATGACCATCACTATCGAACTCTGTCCAAAAAGACAGGCTGTGAGTATAACTATTAGCAACAATTCATTACCTTGAAACGTCTAACGTTGATAATATCACATTATTTATAGGCTACTGTAATGCCTGACAGTTGGGGCACCATTACACAGAAAACGTATGCGATCAAAAACAGACCCTGTGTGTAGCGTCTGCTTTACAACTTTTGGTTCTTTTCAATATTGTGTTGAAAGCTAATAGTTTGATATATTTGCCAATGCATATTTGTAAATATATTTTTGTCAGAAATTATATACAATACACGACACCGATGAACATATAAAGTATACAGAATACAGCACAGTTATATTGCCATTGCTGATGTTAACAAAGACTCCCAAGAGGATCTGCCTTAAGGTTACAGATGCTCAATTTCATGCAGCTGTCTCACAGTCTCACAATATTTATAATTAACCTGAGGATTCACATAATTCATAATTCAGTTAAGAATCAATCAAACTACAAAACAGGATAAAATTACAACCTATGTGTCATCTTGGAAATTTGCTCATCGATAGCACATTTAGCATGTCTGTTTGTTTAAAGTCTCCATTCTAACCCTCTTGTCCTAGTTTCACTGGAGCAGATCGGAATCCTCCACAATCGTTTCAAACAGCTCAGTCTAAACGAGGAAATACTACGGTAATCTCACAGTGATGTCTATACTGTAGGCATTTGTTTGTCAAGTCACTCTGCATTTTTGTTTCAGTCTGAGGATTTACATAGAATGACTTGTTTTCATCAATCAAATCAAACCTGTTGTGCTGGTATTCTAAAGTTGCTGTGCTACATATATATTGTTTGCCTTTGGATGCTTTGGCTGGTTGTTGTACATAACATAGTTTACACTATCTGCTATATATGAACACAAACTAAAATGCCTGCCCATTACATTTAACATATTTATTCATTGTGTTTTCATTTAAAGGAGAGATGACTTTAATAAAGTACAAGACCTGAAAGACAACCCAATTCGTTCCCAGATTGTAGAGGCCTTCTTCGATAGAAGGTTTGTAATAGTCAACAATTGTAACTTTTTTGTACTGATGGTGAAAAAAATATTGTGTGAAGCATAAAATGATTTTCTCCTGTTTTTATCTTGTATTTATCTTGAACATGTTTTAATTCTGGTTAGAAATGCCGTAGAGTCTTTCTTACACAAGGATATAAATTTGAATGTGCCGTTGTTGCTGTGCTGTATATGTCTTAAATTATTGTGGTTTATAATTGCTGACTTTGTTTTAAGCATTTTTTGCTAATATTTTAAGATATTGTTCATATTTGATACTTTTTATTGACAGTTTTCTGCATTATTTGACTGTACTGCATGTTAGGATTTGTTACATATAGATCCTTTCCACAGACTAGTCTTACGTCTAGTCCCAGACTTAAATGGATCTAAAAACATAAGCTCAATCTTCACAGAAACTTCCATAAGGATGGGGTCGGATCAATGGAGGAAATTGGCTTTGAAGAATTCCTGACTGTCATGTCGTACTTCAGAGCACCAGCCCTTCACACTACAGAAGAGCAGAGAGAAGTTATAAGGAGGGCAAAATTACGCTGTAAGAACATATCGTAACACCCTAATGAGCAAAAATGATATTTAAAACATTCACTTGAAACTAGAATCCTTATTACTGTTGGGAAGCATGGAGATTAAGGGATCAGTTAACAATGACAAGAAATAACAATACTGTTAATTGTCTTTTTTGGTAGTCCTGTTTAATATGCATGACACAGACAATGATGGAACCATAACACTGGAAGAATACAGACATGTAAGCAGACAAATTCCATTTAAATAATAGATGCATAAAATTACTGTGATTCATAATTAGCTGTATTTTCTCTTTCTAGGTAGTAGAAGAATTACTTTCTCGTAGTGGATCACTTGGAAAAGAGACAGCCAAGGGCATAGCAGATACTGCAATGCTGGAGGTTGCCAGCATCTCAGTAGGTCAAATGGTATGTATCAGAAGCTGTATATAAAACACTGTGAAGAATACATCAGACAGTCGGTGTATCTTTTAGGACTGATATTTACATTGTTCCGCCAATCAATATCTATTTGCTGTAATCGCATTTTAGATGCAGTTATTTTATATATTACACCAAAGTCCTTGCCCTGTCCCAAACCTGTTGGCATTTTAAAGGGATACTTCAACTTCTGTTGTTCCAATCCTGTCAATTTCTTTGTTCCATTGAACACAAAGAAAGATGTTTAGAAAGATTTTGGCAAATGACAAAAATGTCCTTTTCCTAAATTCTTCTAAATATTTCATTTTGTGTTGAACAGAACAAGAATACTTTTTCCTACTGTTGTAGTCAGCGATGTTCCAGAAATATTAGTTGCTTACATTTCTCCAAATATCTTTCTTTGTGTTCATCAAAACAAAGACATTTATAAAGACCTGGTACAACTTGAGGTTGAGTAAATGGTAACAGAATATAACATTTTTAGTGGAGTATCCCTTTCAGATTTTATAACATTATTGTCAGGGTGTTTTAACCTGTTACCTGTGTTCCGTATACGGAACATCTGAGTTTACGGTTTGTTTGCATCTGAATTCTAATATAATTATGACAAACTATATATTGTTGGAAAAGTCTAAGCCTCTAGAATGCAATTTTCATCACTGTTTTATAAAAGAAATTATGTAGGAGGAGTAATCTATTTACAAATGACGAGAGTGTGCTTCAAAAATGGTTTCCGCCTGCCAGATGCCTGGTTTTACTTTCAATATTTTGCATGTGAATACTAATTTTATAATGGCACAATGAACATAATTTGTTGTTACTGGCATGATGTACATCATTTTTAATAATTCATAAATTCTTACTATTCTTACCACTATTTGAAATTTTGTTGAATAATTTAAAGTAATTGGATAATTGTTGAATTTTTTCTAATATTCAATTACTTTCATGTTCATATACATTCATTTAATATTTTTTCATTATTTTCTTCAAAGTCCTGTCAAAATTTTCATGTGAAGAATTTAAAAAAATGAAAAAGAGGAACCTTAATGTCTGTTGTGGTGTCCTATTTCTGACCAAAAACAAAGGGGGCCCCTATTGGATTATTGTGGTACTGCGACTAAAACACTCACAGAAGAACACAATTTGGTCTATCAAGCACATAGACCAAAAGAGTACCAAATTTGGTGGTACTCAGAATTTTTACCGTTTGACATTTTTAGTCAAATTTTTTAAAATAAAATCTAAACTTAATATTTTCGTAGTTTGTTATAGCAATAAACAAACTAAAATAACTTTTTTTAATAAAAAAATTATAATCAGCAATAATCTTGCAAGTCTCTTCTTTTTAAATGAGACCATCCGTACTCCAATGCATTCATGAGTTACAACCATTTTAGTTCCAACAGTGCATTTGAATGTGTAGGTGTCATGAAGGTATCGAGTCCCCCCTCGAATTCAGTCCCCTTTAGAACCCCGAGTGGTACAAAAATACACATTTTTGTGAATGTTTGGTAAGTGCTAGGGCTAATTTTTTTACGCAAGCGCTAGCTAACCACATAGTTCTATGCTATGCTAGTTGATACGTAAGCTAACTAAAACAATAAGAACGAGATTTGTTTGATTTCACTACCTATAGTCACATTTACATTAAGTGCTTGCCATGCTAGTATGTATAAGACGTTAATGGTAATTTTTAGTAAAGTTCTAGTGACATGTATCGTACATGACTATGAACTATGAATTCTTATCATGTAAGAATTGCAATCAGGTTCTAAAGGATTACCCAAATAGACGTTCTTTCAGCCAATAGAATCATTCGGGGTCCTTAAGGGGAACGAATTTTAGTGGGGACTCGATACTTCATGACACAGGCTAAAAAGGGCTGCGCCAGGTGATAGGTTAAAAAATGTAGACTTCAAAATTATAAACCAAAAGCCAAACCGGTACACCCACAGCTCTTGTTTATTTATCTGTGTGTTTGTTTGTTTGTTTGTTTGTTTGTTCTAGGCACCTGATGAGTTTTATGAAGGAATCACCTTTGAGCAGTTTTTGAAGGTTAGTTTATTTTTTTACTCAAGCGAAATGGACATTGCATTGCTTTTTGGCATCGTTGAACACTGTAAAGCTCATGAGCCTTACGTAATTCTACATCCATTTACTCTTTATGTTTCCTGTTCAACAGATTCTTAAAGGACTTGAAATTGAGACAAGAATGAACATTCACTTCTTAAACATGGACACAACCGTGCTGTGCAAATAATGACCTGATGCTGCAGGCCCAGTTTCTGGTAACTGGATCTATCTTTGCACTTTTATTAGAAGAGAGCAGTTGTTTGTGTAGATCTTTATTTATTATAAGAGAACGGAGAATGTGCATTTTAAAGACAATCTGCAATAACAAAAATGATCTTGACATTAGAAACTTACTTGGCTTTTGATGTTTTGTTACAGTTAGTACAGTAAGTTATAAACCTAGAGTTTCATTTATTTTACTTAATTGTTCTTAAAATGTGAAACAGGCTACAGACTGTTTGTAGGCCTTTAATTCTATTTATTCTTACTGCATGTTGAAAGTTTATAAATGTGCAAATTCTGTATATTTTCACACATTTATTTTTCCTTATGTTAAAATTTTGTACTTTATACAAATAGTACTTCAGGTGTTCATATATGCCATGTTTGGTTCGATTGAAATGAACTCTTTTGCGATTGCTCTTTAAGTGCGGTTTATTTGTGTAAGTGTGAACGCTGCCATCCAAACCCTGGTGTGCACGAAACAAGCAGACCGAGACTGCTGAAAAGATGGGTCTCTGCCACTTTAAAATGATCTCTGGCATGTTTCGATTGAAATATGAACGCACCACGGACTAAAGTCATCAAAACGAACCAAAAACAGGAAGTGATAACAATTGAACGACCTGGAAATCAAATGTTTTGGTAATACAAAAGGAGTGATTATTAGATATGTGCGTGCGCATGTAACTGAGGAATTCCTGGCACTGCTTTGACTGCTTTAAACACTTCATGAGGTCTTCACGAGCTACCGGCTAGCTAAAAATACAAGTATAACTCATGCAGCAATGTGCACACAGCATTGTTTTGGATGTCCGGTAAGTTCCGTTTTAACATATAAATTATAAAAGCTGCCCAATTATGTTGCGACTTTTCACGTAAGCTGTTAGGTTTGATAGATTTAGGTTCGCTTTTAAAATTCCAGTCTGAACGCTTAGCGAAACAGAGACTCCGGACCTAAAGAACCAAAAGAACCGAACTAGAAATATGAACGCACCCTTAATTTAAAAACCGCAGTTACTCCCATAAATCAGCAGGTGCCACTAATGCCATTATTTTGGTTGGGTATAGCACTACTCAGGTACGAAAAGGTACTTACATAACCGTGAAGCATGTAAAATTAGCATGTAAGCTTAAAAAAACATTGCATTTCAAAACATACAAAATATGACAAAATATAATACATATATGTTGTGTAATGCATAATATAGTAGTAGGCTTGGATAAGACAATGACAGCAATATCCGTAATTGCTAGTGTATACCAAAGATCTTTAAACAACAACAAAAATAACAAAAGCAATAATTAAGTTATGAGTTATGCTTTGATTGTACTGAGAGATTGTAGAGCACAGTCAAATTCATGTTAAAGTGTAGAAATATGGTTTGCATAGTGCAGTGGTTCTCGAACATTTCAGATCAAGTACCACCTTTAATAAAATGAGTTGTTCCAAGTACAACCTAATGACCGCCATAGAAAATCACACGGATAAACACTCAAATTTATAGTAGAGCTGTGAATCTTTATCTTTACACCTGGTCCTCCAATTCTAAATGTATTATTAATAATACAAACACTTTTCTGTGAATTTGTAAACCGGGCTCTGTAAATTACATATATGGTGGATTTATTAATTTTGTGGGGACTGGCAGAAATACTACAAACCTATATTAAAGACAAACAGCGTGGAAAGAATATTTAACACAGAAGATAAATAAGTTTACTGACTTAACACTTGACTGCAGCGGCTCTTGTCAAAGGGCGCATCGCGCTTTCATTGATTTAATTGATTTTGAGTAGATGCAGACGCGTATTGAATTAGCGCTTTACAGCCATGACAACAATTTTACACAGTGGTTCAATTACAGAAACACATTAGAAGCTTAAGTTACACGTAGCTCATAGGAAGGAGTTACGTCATCGACCAATGATCAAAATTGCACATCGGCTGAGATGTATTCCCTATTTATCTATCATGTTTAACGTTTGAAATTGTATTTAAAATACGTAAATTCAAACATATTGTTTATCATTTCCTGTGTGTCAGGAACCACCAGTGGTCTCTTAAAGTACCAATAGTGGTAGGCCTAGGTGTACCACAGTTTGAGAACCACTGGCATAGTGAAATGAGAGCACTTTTCATTGCAAAAATGAACCTTGCATTTCCTCTGTCACAAAATTATGAAATTGGTGTTTTTTCTTGTAATGGCAGTAAATGTTTTACATGCAAACTGCATCTACCACAATAAATCATGCATCTTGCAATACTGAAATGTTTTGGTGTTTTTCTTCTAAAAGAACTCAGAGCATTTCTCAGATCGTTTTAGTATTTGACGGGAAAAAGAAAATGATCACTTTGATATTTCATGTAAAAGTGTCATGTGAGGTTGCCAAAACAAGACAGGAAGTTGGTTCTCACACAAGCACCTATGTGTATGGTTTGATTAGGGGTCTCCCCCACCACAACCTGCCATGAAAGGCTCCACGACCCACTACCCTCGTTTTCTTATTTCACGAAAATTTTGTTTCATAAAATGTTCCACTCCCTTCTATTGCTTGTAAGCAGTGCACCGCTACAAAATCCCCATCTGTGTTTCTACAGAAATTAAAACAATACCTTTTCAGATATCAGAAAGATTGATGGAGTGCCTCACATTTATGATGTGGGGATTCTTGCTAAGAAAACTGAATGCCACTTAAAAAGAAGGTGTTGTTAAAAGTTTGTGCACCTTTTGTAGTTTAAGTTAAAATAAATGAGCAAACATTTTAAAACATATTTTTGATACGGATTCTTTTATTTAATTTCTATTTAATATTACAGCTTTAGAATAGTTTGCTGCTAAAGCAATGATGCTGTTTTCGTCCCACTGGTTTTCCTGATGAAACGTTGTCATGCAGAACTCATTACTTGACCTACAATGAATCTCTACTTCCATTTCCACAGAAGCGTGTGACTAGGGCAAAGTGCTTGAAATGGCATTTTTTCCACAGCATTATTTTATCCCAGTAAAACATTGAACAAATTCATTATTGTTACTGTGTATCATGTAATGTTCTTACATTGATTTTATTGTACTGTGGTGCACAACATCACCATGATATTACTGTGTGTGGTTTGATTTTGTTTAGTTAATCAGCTTGATTTAAGGTGTCAGCAGTTCACTATAGAAAAAAAACAAAGAACTGGTTTTAAATGTCTTAAGTTTGCAACTTTGCATTTATAAAGAAAGGCAAAGTTTCTTCACAGAGATACTTGTAAACGTTCAAGTCTTTATTATGAAAGGAAGAGCTTGAGATTTGCCCACAAACACACATGGGCAGAAACACACATTCATACCTTGTGACAGGGGAGACGGCTAGCCAGTTTTTTTTCCTTTATGATGTGGTGAAATAAATGCGTCATTATGGGCTGATATCACTGTCTATTGCACTTCCTGTCTTCTAAAATGGTCTCGACACAAGGCTATGTCTCAGACGGTACTTTACTAGGGTACTCGGGTCTTGCAAGGAGTTAGCAATGAACACAAAAGCCAATATGGCTAACGTTTTTACATCACAGTCAATTTCTTTGTTATCAAAACAAATGCCTGTGACAACATACATGACCTCACAGAGAATTTTACGAAGAAATTGAATTGGTTTGCCTTTCTAGGCAAAAAGGGCCAGAACATGTGGTCTGATAACATCTTGTATATATATGTAACAAACTATAACTGAATAACATGTACTGAGGACCTACATTATACCAGTAGAAGACCAAGATGATCCAAATTATTGCAGCACTTATCCGTTTACATAATGTTATATTTCCCTGGATATAAGAATAAGACAATTAAGACAGAAATATATTATCTAAATAAATACTGTATATCAACATAAACCATGAACTCATTTACACATCTCTACAGGAATTTATGTACAAAAATAAATAGAAATAAATTACAGCCATCATTTTCCGATCCCTGAACGCATTTTAGTTGAGTGATGGTATTACTGTCCTTCTCCTGCACCTTCTACCCCTAAGAGACTTCAGTTCGTGAAATGCTTGGCTAAGGAACTCCTGTAGCCGCGACAGGACAACGCATCCATAGGCCTTCTGCTGGAAAGTATTTTGCGCGGGGGGAATTCCTGTTGGTCTTTCAGCTGGCTCAAGAATAGGTATATTTGGCTTCAGAACTTGGAGGAGACAGTTTACAATCACAGAAATGCGGTCAACGCTTGTAATCACATGCTTAAGTCCTTCCACCACAGGGTTGGTTGGAGGATCGAAGTCTTTCTGTTGCTCCATTACTGTCTTTAGGTGTGGAAGGAATTCTTTTAGGTGGGTATAAACACTGAAGATGCGCTCGGATATGCTCTGACCAGAGATTGTCGATATTGGAACGTTCACCATTTGCATATCGCAGATAAGGTCTGTAGAATCCAAGTTAATGGTTTTCTGGATGAGAACACAGGTCAAGACAAGACATTAGGCAAAGCAATGTTGGTCTAATACTTGAAGAACAAGTATGCCCATTTTATTTATATTTGTTTAGAGAATTTACTGCCAGATATGTTTACAATTGTCACATAGCCACAGATTCCCTACCATAATCAAAAAACACCAGTTTGTCAATGAGAGTCATTACCAACCCATTTCAAGTGTAAACCAACAAAGCACTTGACCATATTAGGCTTATCTTGTCAGAGCATCTACCAATCACGACCAAACATAGACCCATTCAATTACTCCGAATGTCGTCTATGTAGTTCCTCATTAAAAAACCTCAGTTAACAAGTATACCTCGACACAACTTACATATGTTTTTAAATGTTGTGCAGTGGTCTGGATCATAAACTTGGTGTACTTTAGACTCCTGTGAAGATGCTGGCTGCAGCTTTGATTCTCGCATCTTGGGTGTATGGTTGGTTGCGTTGACTGAACCGAAGTTAGGAAGAGGACAGCAAGAATTATACCTGGAGAAGGATTTAACCAACAAAACACATTAAAGTAACTTTCCAAAAATCAACTAAGCTGAGGTTAACTATTATATAGAAATAATTTATAATGCTCCTATTCACAGATGGCGGAGTTTCACACTGTTATCGTCTATCACTTTCAGTTGAGACAATGTTGAACAGATGCACAAATAATATAAAATTTAAGATAGGCATCTTAAAGTATGGCTGAATCTAGTCTTCAGGAAGATATTGAGCATCCAGGTTTCCTAGACTAAGCACCAATCACATACACTGTAAGCGCTCAGTGCACAATATTCCCTCTAGCTATCTTTTGAGTGCATTAATATGATATAAGTTGCAAAACATAGTATTTTCACAAACAAATATCGATAAATACATATTGTAAAGGCGTTCCTAATTGAATCGCAACCACCAAAATATTCTATTTTTACCAATAAGCAAAACCGTAAGCATGTGGTTTTGTTCGCAGTGTGGTTGTTGTACTTACTGAGTTTTGCTTGTGATCTCTGAGGTAGCCTGATCATGTTCCTTACATGCCAATTCATTCTCCGTTCACAGACAAGGTTTCAAACTGGTCATGATCACAACTCTGAAAAAGTTTTTAAAGTCTGAAACCACACATTTGTCATTGAAGGAAATGACGTGGACAGCTTTCTGAGGCAAGAAGATTTCCCAGAATTTTTTCTCTTAGCGTCTTCAAATCACATGTACTATGTGTAATGTTGTCTCCTTTAGTTGCCACCCAAATTTCATTTTGATGCGTTTCCTCCTGCAACACAGGTCTGTGTGGGCTGAGCAGTTTCAAGTAGATTTATTCAATTGTCATTGTGTCACTGTTCAATTTGCTTATGAGTAAAATGGCAATTAAATATATTATATTAAATACATTTGAATTAGAGATAAAAAAGATTTGTATGTTGCATGATGATCAACAATATTTCTGTATGTAATGTGTCTACCTATGGAGACATTAATTGGAAACAAGTACATACATATTTCCTGACAAGTTTATCATTCTGGTCATTGGTTTTTGTTTAGTCAGTAATATTGAGAATGCCAGAGACAAAATTTTGAATGGGATGGGCGGTCCAGCACAGCTCTCTGAACTCTGTGCCTGTTGGTTCAACAGGAAGCTGTCTTGTAATAGGAAGGTAGTTTCTCAACATAAGATTTTCAGTATATCTGTTGACGCAAAAGCACAAATTTGGAAGTTTCAATCTAGTGCACTCAATCCAGAAACAAAGGAGACAAAGAATTTAGATCATTTTTGCATGATGCAACTGTATTATAATTAATTACATTACTTGTTAGAATTACTTAACGGAACTAAAACCCTACTATGATGTTAACAGTGAGCTAAGCTTTATTTTGTCCCCTCATGACTCATGAGGGAAATCCCAGAATCAAAAATGTAAAACATGCACGAACATACTATTACTATACATTATACGCAGCTGATTTAACAGCCACATCTGTAATAACACAAGACTTTTGTCTGTTCAAGCCTAAGTTTAATGCTGATGTGGTGGTACCATTGGGAAAATCAGTGTCTTCTCAGCAAAACATACGGCACTTCAGTAACTGGTACTTTCCACAATTCTTACCTATAGCATGACAGTATACAAGTATACAGATGTGTTTTAATGGAAATTGTGGTCACTTTTTCTGATGTGCATGTCACATCCAAGTTTGAGACCAGTCTACTTTTGCCAAGTATTGGAATTTCAGTCAAATCTTTAAAATTCAGCAGCATTAGTGCATAAGCCTCTGACAAGTATCCGTCCATTGAGCAAAACAGATAACAAGACACTTTCTTTTAACCTGTAAACCACAGGAAATGCTTTACTAGAATCTAAGGAAATCCCCAGGTCTCCTTTATGTATTTCTCATAATCATAAATGCCTCTTTAGAAGTCTAACCTCACTTCAAACTAAATTCATTTGCAATCTGACACAAATGAGTGACGACAATTGCCATTAAACAGACAAACACAGACGTAAACAGATGATTGATTAGATTGGAATACTGCAACTGACAAACGCTCTCTAGGTGATTTTAAATGATTTAAAATAAGACAACAAACAAATAAACAACGAAAAAATTTATTTATTGGTGCTTGGTTATTTTATGACGAATATGGTAAGTTTATTCATTGTAGTTAAGTTTTGTAGCGTAACACGCGCGCGCGCACTCGCACGTACACTATAGCCCGTGGTAGGCATTGCGTAACTTACTCTATCCCACCGGATCCGTTTGCTTCCTCCTCCTCCTTCTCAGGAAGTGCAGCCGCTTGTAGTCTGGAGAAGAGAGACTCCGGACTCTCGCAGTACCGACCATCTCCGCGACATCCATCTCGATGCCCTGCCCGTTTCTGCAGGGACGTATGAACGACATTACCAAGTAGCAGATGAACGGCGAAAACGATGCGCTGGAAGCAGGCTGTGAGCGGGCAGCAGGGAGAAGCAGCGGCATCGTCCTCAGCATCAGCAGCAGCAGGGCGCTCGGTTAGCGCCCACCCCCACTCGCTTCGTCTTTTCCTCCCCCCCTGCAGAAGCATGCTTGCGTGAGGGATGAGGCTGGAGACAGGGACATCAGGCCAGAGCTGCGGCCTTCTTCTTATCGCAAGAGCCGGGCTCGTCATCATCGCAGCAGCAGCAGCAGCATCCGCCAACGCTTTCCCATCATCACACCAGCATCTTTGGTAGGCAGCCTATCTCTCGTCTTCTCCGCTCGGTTTTTGCATAAGAAATGCAGGCCTGCCATGGTCATCCACTCAACCTCACATCAGTAGCCATGGCAACCACATCCTGTTAATAAGCGCCTTTTCATCTCCCCCCGTGTCTTTCTGTCTCCGGAGCGCAGGCTTATTTTCTACTACTGGGACCATTACAAAGATATATGGGGTAATTGTTATTGTACTGTAGGTGAAATGTTGTGATTGAGAGGTCTTTCCTTAAATTGTACATAATGTACGGCACTTCTCCCTCATAGTCCTGTATATATCTTGCCTGTAGACTTAAGCAAAGCGGCAAATAAAACAAATACATGCAACAATGACAAGAGATAACAGACGACTATGACAACATATTAAGGTTCTTTCATTTTTAAATATTCAATATACAGTTCTTAAATAATAAATACGTATCGGCCTATTCCCTTGAGGTTCAAATGAATGGCTATTTACATTCTTGTGTTTGATTGTGTATTAGGCTACTTTACAAGAAAGACGTTATAATATATATATCAAATTTATTACAGTTTATTCTATATAAGTGGTTTGGCTTCAGCGCAACACAAAAGCAAGGAGAACATGTAAGCAACCATTTGGGGTGTTCTTATATTACCATGCATTGGTCCAACATTACAAGACATTACAGACTTATTGTCAGTTTCACAATAACACAAGCATATTATAGCCTAGTATTAGTACAAAAAACATATATGTTCAATCTGTAACTCTACACTATATATATATATAATCCATAGCAATATATATCCTATCTAATATATCCTCTCATATAAAGGTTAAAGGCTTATTTATTTTGCTTTTCTCTTAGCTACACATTGGGCTAATTTGCATTTGCATTTTTATTATTATTTTGAATTTCTCTGCTGTCATCGCTATAACCTGAAACCAGTGACCCAAGTTGAAAGCTCTGGTGTTTCCTATAGCAGATGAGAGCTCACTGTTAAAGGCAAACTCTTTCAGTGATTAGACCCAACCAATTTAATATGCCTTGGAATTTTTTTTTCCAATTAAATTAAAAACATATGACAGAATTTGTACAGTGTATGAGGATGTTTGTTTTGACATTCAACTTACCTGACCTTTGACCCTCAACACACTGTGCAGGTCAGTGAGCAGATCCAGGAGCATGAGCAGGAAGCTGTGTGGCGCGAGCAGATGTCAGGGTACAAGCGCATGCGGCGGCAGCACCAGAAGCAGCTGATCGCCCTGGAGAACAGGCTAAAGGCCGAGATGGATGAGCACAAGCTCCGGCTCCAGAAGGAAGTAGAGACCCAGGCTAATATCACCTACATTGAACTAGAGCGGCTGGCCAAGAAGCAAGCTGTACAAATGGACAAGGAGGTATGTGGTTGTGTACCAAATGTACATAAAGTATGCACAAATATGTGACATTTCATTTCCAGACTCATCAAAATCTGTGCAAACCATTTCTACTGTGTATAGCCTTTGTGCACAAGGCATTGTTTGGCTCAAATAGAAAGGGACACTTCCAAACTATTGCAACATAGTTAAAATTCTCTGGATCGTCATTTTGTATGACATCATTTAGGATTTGAAAAATCAATTAAATCTCTAAACTCATGAATTATAGTGGGGTTTCCACAATTTTTTGGCTGTATGGTAAAGTTTACATATAATCAGCTGACCACAAGTGAACTTATGGTGACACTCATCCTCCCCTGGAATCGAGATGATGAATCTGTCTGGATGAATGTCTGGTTTACTCAAATTTTATTTTCTTCAAAAGATAAAAAACACAGCAGCCGAGGAGAAGAGAATCCAGCAACAGATCTTGGTCCAGCAGAAGAAGGAACTGACCACCTTCTTGGACACACAGAAAAAGGAGTACAGACTATGCAGAGAAAGGATGAAAGAGGTGAGCAGGGCCATTGCATTTTATATACTGCAACAACTCCTTTCCCAGCCCCAATGATTAAGCTGTAGAGGATCTTAGTGGTCCCGCCCAAATCACAGGGCCTGGAATAATGTTTACATATTATCTGTTATAGGTGGACATCTTTGCCCTTATGACCACTAGGTTAAGGGTTCAGTTTGTGCAAAGAGCAGGCTACCAGCAATAAGCCTGCCCTTATCTTCAGATTTCATGTTTTTTTGCAAATAGTTGCTCTCAAACTTTTCAGATCGACCACCTTTGATAAAAATTGACATTCCAAGTACAACCGCCATGAAATTATTTTGTATAATTATTTTATCTCTGGCATACATTAATGCAGATGTATGGAATAATATGATTGTATCACAATTATGCATAAAACCATATTTAACATTGGAATATACAGTATATAGGCCTACTATGCAATATTAAGCATTCTATACAATATTATATACAGCTGTGGAAAAAAATTAAGAGACCATTCAAAATTTCCATTTAATCAGCATTTCTAGATGTATTGTGGCCATGCCAATGTAATTCAGAATTTCAGTAAAACCTTAGGAGTGACCTCAGGAGTGACATAAAGCCATCCAACAGCAATGTGAAAGACTGACAAATAAAAATGTAATTTTTAAACTTCACTCAAAACATATTAATGTTGTATTGCGTTCTTTGCAGTATTTGAATTAATTTTAACCTTCTTCTCTGTAATTTTTCGATTGGCTATATATAAAGTGACTAAAATAGGTTGTGTGTTACTTGCTGTAAATGATAGACTATACGGTAAATGTCAGCATACTGTACTAAACTGTATATATTTTAAAAATATGATAAATGATGAAGTTAATGATTTTGCTTCAAGCAAATTGATGAAAATGTTTGACATGGCCTTTCAATCAATATAAGATTGAGTAAGATATCAACGTTATATTTTCACAGTATGTTCTTTACATTAAATAGCATGATTTAATTTAGAAAACAGTAAATCATAAACAAGACTAGCTGGGCATCATGTATAGTGTGGTCAATTTCCTGTTGTGTCACACACCACCAGGAGGGGGCTACCCATACCACAGTTTGAAACCAAATGGTTCTTTCCATTTACATTATCTTTTCTTTTTAACAATAGGAAATGAATGAAGACTTTGATACGTCAAAAGAGGAGAAACAGGAGCGCTTGTCACGACATAAGGAAACAATGCAGCACTCCCAGGCAGAGGAGGAGGCCCAGCTGCTGAACCAGCAAAGACTGGTTTACGAAAGGAGCTGTCGTGCTTTAAAAAGAAGAAGCCTGATTAAGAAGCATGAATTTGAACAAGAGCAAATAAGGGAGGCAAGGATAATTTGAGTCACCACAATTTTTTTTTTGAATTTGTATTATTCCTGTCAATAAATTTAGGCAATAAGTCATAGTGTGAATCACATTACTCTTTTAACAAGATAAAAACATGTCAAAATGTGAAATAAGGTATATGGATTAAGAGAGGAGTTCAGTAAGCATATCAATGTAAATCAATTAACTCTAAAGTGTATCTAATGAATTGTTGTTTGTGTCACAGACTATTGAACTATTACTCATGCAGAATTTGGATTTTGTGTTAAAGGAGCTTAACAAGAAAAAGACACAAAAAGAGATGGAGCATGCCTTGATGATCAGGCAGGATGAATCCACCCAGGAGCTGGAAAGCCGGCAGATACAAACCTTACAAAGGCTACGCTTTGAGCTTATGCGCCAACAACATCAAACAGAGCTGGAAAACCAGGAGGAGTACAACAGCCGACGCCAGAGGGAGCTGCACAGGAAACATGCTTTGGAACGCCGACAGCAGCCCAGGAACCTTAAGGTAAACTTCAGTTATGTCATAGAGCTGAAATGATGTGTACAACCAACTATAAGAGGAATAGTTAAGGAAATTCTTCCACCAGAATGTTTCACAGACTGTCAGGTTATTGTGGCAGATAAACAGCTGTGAAGCAGGTACATAGACATAGACATATTCATAGTATTTAAAGGGGTCATTTGACGCGGCTAATACAAATATTATTGTTTGCTTTAGATGTAATACAATGTGTATACACGATTTAAGGTTAAAAAACGCTATATTTTCCATATCTTCTCTTTGCTCCACCTCTCTGAAACATGCTGATATTTTACAAATCTCATCGCTCTGAAAAGCAAGGTGTGCTATGATTGGTCAGGTCACCAGTGCGTAGTGATTGGTCGAATACTGCATGGAAATGTAATGCCTCTTACTATATTCGGAACATCAGGCTGCACCGGCAACAGTACATTGAGATTTACAAGACCGCCCTCCTTACTTGCGTATACATTTGGGCGGTCTTAGTCAAATCATACCACAAAGTGACATACATGCGTGGGGGTGTGGTTGCACGAGGAGTTTCAGGCAGGTCTTGGTTTGGTTTCGCTTTTAGATAGAATGCATCTTTTGTTCCGACACTGAAATATTTGCAATTTTGCATGGCTAATACATGCATGGGCAACTTATAACACACCAAAGATACGTATTTCCGCCATATGACCCCTTTGATAAAGGGTAACCCTTTCCTGTATTTGTGACTCTCTTCTAGACATTGGAGATGCAGATCAAAAAGCAATTCCAAGATACCTGTAAGGTGCAAAACAAGCAGTACAAAGCTCTGAGGAACCATCAGCTGGAGGTCTCTCCAAAAAGTGACCACAAAGCCCTTTTGAAGTCTCTGAAGGAGGAGCAGACCCGCAAGCTCGCACAGCTGGCAGAACAATATGAGGAAAGCATTAATGAGATGATGGCCTCCCAGTCGGTAAGAACTGCAAAGAAATAAAAGTTGAGTGCTGTAAATGTGCCATAAAGAAATTATGTTGTTCAGTTGAATTCTTTTTAATTTCCCTACATTTTAAAATGTTTTTTTTCTTTGGAAAAACTGTCGGACTGCAATAAGAGGAGGACACATTGTTCAGCATTATAGACTATTCACCTCCTCAGTATTTTGGGTAATAATTGTAGTATGTGATTCTCACAGTTACGTTTAGATGAAGAGCAAGAGGCTGAATGCCAGGCTTTAAGGCATCAGCTACATCAGGAGATGGAGCTCCTGGATGCCTACCAGAACAAAACTAAGGCGCAGATGGAGGAACAACATGAACGTGAGATGCAGAAGTTGGAACAGAAAGCATCCTTGCGTCGGGCTCACTTGGAACAGAAGGTGGGCTGTTTTGAAGATTAACCAGTTAAATTTGTAGGAATGTGCAAGCTTGGTGTCATTCATGCATCACCGTTGTAAAATAACAAATTCAGGATTTTGGTTGCATGTTTTGATTCTCCTTACAGATTGAAGAAGAGCTGGCCTCGCTTCATAAGGAACGGACTGAGAAAATTAAGCATTTATTCGAGCGTCAAGAGCGAGAACTAGACATGTTTGATTTGGAAAGCTCACGGCTTGGATTCGGGAGCTTGGCCTCGTTTGACTTTCCCAAGGAGGAGGGCAGATGATCCCACAGAGGTTAAAGGGATTGTTCAACACAGACGTCTCTGGACACGTTGTGCCTGCACTGTCCCCGATTGTTGGATTTACCAAGACCACCTAAACAGTGACCATGCTGTATAAATATCTTTTAACTCATATCGGCTGAGAGAACTTCACTGAGAGCAGAAACTAAACAGCCACAGACACGAAGTGGTTTAGCGGTGCATCACTAAGCTCATGAACCAAGAAGGACAAACTGACCTTTTCTCCATGCCATTGTCCCACTTTTGGTATTCAATTAGTAAATCAGGATATTTTAGTACAAGTAAGCACTTTGATATGTTAAGTACGATCCCATCATGTGAGGTGGATATGAAGTACGAAATGCCTTTGGTGTCATCAAAGGACATTACGATTGTAGAATGTGTCCTGCGTCTATTAGCTGTTTTGTATGTATCACAGAGAATGTGAAAACTGATAACGAAAACTTTACGCAGAAGCAGATTTTGAAGTATCTGATTTTAAAATATGGTGAATACATGATGAGCATTTAAATACTTTCATATTGTGGAACCCACGCGTTATTTCTTTTATAATAGAAAAAGAGAAAAAAACGAACAAAAAAGGTATTCATTGTTCAGTATCCTCAATTAATTGGCATTAGTTTATCAGGATGTGGATTTATTACATTGAATCAGTTCTGTCACAGTTACTGGTAATATTGCATGCACTTTAAAAGACAAATTCAGGTTGTGAAGTGGAGCATGAATCTGTCAGAGATTTTAGCCGTGTACAAATAAAAGTGGTCATAGCAATTTTGTTTTCATGGCTATTGATACTGAACATAAGCTTTATCTTTGATATACATAAATACCCGCCAAATTGCCAAATGCCTTTAAGTTATGTTGATGAATGTTTTTGTTTTCCTTAATTTGCACAATCTGTTAAATTGTGGTTCATTCAATGTGGACTTATCACTGCTCTTGTACAGGGAAAATGTTGCAATTTGTGTTGTAAATTTTTTTATAAAAATATTTGTATATGACAGCCTAAATAGGGTTTACATATGATGTATTGATCAATCATTGCCAACTACAAATCTATGAGACTCTTATTGAGTGAAGGCAGTGGAATGCAAACTTATTTTTGTAAGTAAAACTGAAAGAATAGATGGGTTAACTTATATTCGCGTGCATCATTTGACAGCTGACATGTTTGGTGAAGCTTTCACGCTAACACCTCTGTGTAACAGTTCATGGCTTGCTGTCATTTAAGGGAGACTCCACTCTGACAACTAGTAGAAAAGGGTTCCGTTGATATGTAATTCATAAAACCATGTACTTTGTAGGCAGATTTGTGGTGTGTAATAAAAGATTATTTGGGCCTGACCAACTACTATCTTTGATATACCCTGATCCTCATTACCGTATTTACAAGTGTCTCATAATGTTTTATTAGTGATAATCGGCATGAGAATGCAAATTGGTTTCTTGTTACTTGTCATTTAGGTTCAAACAAAGCCATTGTTAAAACTGCCATTGCACAAATGAAATAATGTTTTAATAAATAAACACAGTGAAGTTTTGATTGGCCAATGGCATGCTGGGGAAAATTCTCAAATCAGTGCTTATACTATTCAACATTGATCATGCACTTTAATAAGTTAATTTTTTATCTATAAATATTTTTGCAAAAAATATTGTGCAATCTAAAGCTTTATCCTTTCCATTTTATAGGCTACTTTGAAAAGCTGGTGCATTTATCATTTGGTCAAATCAGTGGTGGACGAAGTACACAAACCATGTACTTGAGTGAAAGTAGAGATAACCAAGGAAAAATATTACTCAAGTAAAAGTAGAAGTGCTGCCTTTCAACTTTTACTTGAGTAAAAGTACAAAAGTATTTGCCTTCAAATGTACTTAAGTATCCAAGTACTATTATTTTGATTAAATAAAATAAAATATATTTTATTTGCTTTTCTTTTAACATGTCATAGGTATATACAGAGTATATTATTTTCAGCATAGGCTTAGTTAGATCAGTCTTTGGAAGCTTTTGAAAATAACAATACCTGTTAATAAGGAGAACTCCACTCCACCAGTCAACTGTTTTAGCATCATACATGCACCAATGCAAAATTCTCTTATAATATAATCATTGTGTTCCCAACTTGTAATAATTACTTTAATTAGCTCATTGTTTCCTTCTTTAAAGGAATGATTTGTATTATATTAAACCTGTACATTTGGATAACTTAGACAGTCACCTCTGACAACAAATCACTCAAAATATTTATGTAGACAAATTCAAGCTGCTTTGAAACTATATGTATTGTGAAAAACGCTAATACAAATAAATGTGAATTGAATCGCTGCAGCCTAGTCAAAATATAATTCATTTAAATTCCAACATAAAATGTTAAATTCGATTGATTCCCATTTCACAATATCAGAGAACTCAGCTTGAAAAGTTTCAAATTAAAATATGAAATAAGGTGAAACAGCTTAGTTTACTTGGCTGACGACGTGTACAATGTTCCTGGTAGCGTAACAGTCTATATTTGTTCTGCAAGCTACTGTTAGATTTATATCTCTTTATTTTAAATGAGTGAAATTAAAATGGCTTACCTCTATGTGTTCCCTTATTGGAAGGAGAATTCTTGTATGAAGAAATTGTCCAGGACCGAGGCAGGCAGAGAAGGCACTTATAAATTAAAGACTCGTTCTTCTTTTCAACGATTTTTCAAAAAGATCGCGTAAATAAGTCCATGGGTTTTGTGGCAAGTTCGATTCTTCAGTTTCTTTCATGATTTTACTAAAGATATTGCCAGTCGAAATGTTATGTTGTTCAGACAGTTGCACTGAATCTGATGTGTTTAATCGTATTTTCGCGCTAAGTAGATAACGTGACCAAGGCGACAACGGGGGCAAAACAATACAAATTCAAAATAAAGCGCGCGATGTACTGTGATTGGTGGCTCGTTTTACCAGTTAAGTTTTTACTGACTTATAAATAAAAAGGAACGACTGATTTTGAAAATGTAGTAGAGTAAAAAGTAAGATATTTGACTTTGAAATGTAGTGGAGTTAAAGTAAAAGTCTCCCAAAATTGAAGTACTTGAGTAAAGTACAGATACACAAAAAAACTACTTAAGTACAGTAACGAATTACATTTACTTCGTTACTGTCCACCACTGGGTCAAATACAATATTACTTTTAGACAGTTGTAATGTTAAACATATGATAAAAAAGGGACAGCCTGCTGTGTATATTATATAGGCTATAAAAGATAATGTGTATATATTGTTTTTACAAATTAAAACAAACAACTTTGGTGTGATTACAAGTGAAGAAAACTAAATCATATTTATTATTGTAAAGACTTTGGAAAGTATTATGGACAGTAGGTTTACCTGACACGAATGTCTTTCGACTCGTAATGAAGTATGGAAATGTTCACAAGTTTCAACCCAAACCAAATGAATAAGAAACTGCTACTTCGGACTTATTTGTAAAGTATTAAACGAAACTACCTTTAAACAATTCTACGTGGCCGATTGCAGCTTTGCGCGATAACAAATAATCTTCTTTGCAGTTCCCCTCAGCGACCAAAAGATGGAGACATATCACGCCAGCACAGGCTTTTATTGTCTCTACCTGGTTTAACTTGTATCATGTTAAAAATGGAAATGCTAATGAAACATGAAAGTGCATGCAGTAGTAATATACACTAAACAAAAAGGAATTTTGAATTCAGACTGCGATACCAAGAGCAACCGTTAGATGTCAATGTAACATACGGTTTGTTTCAATGCGACCGAACTGCAGGACCCAAGCAGGGCCGGATTGGGACTCATTTTCAGCCCTGGAGTTTCATGCATTAGACCGGCCCACTTTAGTTTACGACTGACTATATTAAAATAATTATAATTAAAACCTCAGAATATAAGTCTGCAATAGGTCACTGTTCTCTACAGCCTTTTGATTCATTGTATTTTTAAAAAATATCATAATTTCCAACTCAGTGAAAATACAGTAGCCTAAATTTTGCTTTACAGTGAAGATTTATTAGAACAGTAAATAGCAGGACAGTATCAGAATCTATTTTCTTTAAGAATTAGTGTTCATAAATATCAAAACATTGAAATGAGGAAAAAAATCTAACAAAAACATAAAACAAAATAAATAAAAAATATTAAAATAAAATGTATTGCACTGTCTAATGACACTATAATTTATTTTTCAAAGAAACGGCTGCATTACAACTTTAAATATTTTTCACAAATATGAGAACATAAAACAAGTATTGCATTGTTATCTGACTTTTTTACAGTATAACCTTCTAATGATTGTTTCATCTCTTTTTCCTCTGCATAATGGCATGTTTATACACAAGCCTGGCTCCACTTCGTGAGTCTCCGCTGTTTGCGCGCAACTCGAGACGTTTATACTTGACGCGTTCGCCGTTGAGATATTCTTTGAAACGACAGGGGGCGCACAAACGAAATCGTCCTGTAGATCCGCACAAAGTAGAAGAAAAGTAGGAATTTTACCGGAATTACGTCAGATCATTCAGAATGGCGTCTTGCGAGTAGCTGCACGACAAGGAAAACGTAGATTTTGTGTTGTTGCTACTATCAAAAAAAGGGCTAAAAAGGAGATGGAATGTTCACCCACTGCATGCCCAAAAACGTGGAGATGTAGAATACAACGCTCTTGTGAAGCAGATGCGTGTGATGGACGGGGAAATGCATTTCAAACTATTGTTTGTTGATTTAATACATTTTTATATCAAACTTTTTGTACACTCTTTCATTTCTGTGCATAATGCGGACACGTTTCTACATATTGTTGGTTATGGACTGCTAAATGTACATTGCAATAGATTAGCCCATTGGATGTCTTTATGTTATATATAAGAACAGATATAAGAAAGATATAAGAACAGTTCAAAAGAGCAATGTTTATAAATATTGTTTTGTTTTATTTTTATTTTATAAATATTGCCCTTTACTGATGATAAAAGATGTCTGTACAGGCGTACCTGTTCAGCCAAAATCTCTTCAAAGCTTTCATGTTGACTGCGGCGCCGCGTGAACTGTTCGCTAGAGTCACAAAAAATGTTGAGCACGCCGCCACGCGAAATGAGCTAGCGCTGACCCAAAGCGAACACCGCGTTGACGTTATATTTGGCGCGCGCGTACCCAGGCGAACTAGCGACTGCGTCGAGTATAACCAGCCCTTAAGTGTAGCTTCAAGGAAACATGGACAACCCTAAAACATTAATAAACGCCTTAGGAGAGCACTGGTCTCTGCAACTTTGTCTATCACGGTGTCATTGTCCAAAGACATGAGAATATCTTTCTGGACTTCAAACTGGAGGCGACTGCTGCTGAAGAACTACAAGAAAAAGTTTGATACATGAACGGTGGTTTGCAGACAACTTTGTTTTGCACTGCCGCTAGCATCTTGCAGTGCTCCTATTCCTAACTACCTTAACGTTAGCTTACCGGCCGTCTCGTCGTCTTCATTTGTTTTGAGAAAAAATGTGGTCAGCCTAGAACATTTGGCCGCGTCAGTTTCCAGAGCTTTCTTCTTTTTTATTCTGGCCTTTTCAGTGCCGCCTTTGCGCTTTCTGTTATCCATTTTTATTTCTGACGGTTTTTTATTTTGAGCAACTTGCAGTACCGCTGTCGGGGACGGGGCCAGGGAGTCAAAAGATAATCACGTCATTATTAACCTCCAGGCTGCAAAAAAATATTAAATAAAAAAGAGTGGGGCTGCGATAAAATCATTAATAAAAAGATTAGGGCTGCTGTGAGTGCAGGCAGCCTAGGGACAGCACCATCCACATTTCAACCGTGCCATGACAACACCGGCCCTTGCGCCAAAAAAACAGACCGACCCACCGGGAATTCTCCCGGTGCCCCCGATTAGCCAATCCGGGCCTGGACCCAAGCAACAAATTGTTTATTTAATAAAATGAACACAACAAAATTCAACGCATCGTTTATTGAATTAAATTATTATACCGTAAAATAATATTCTAAATTTATATTAACATAAACTATATAAAATATGAATAGTTATATTATTAAACACCACGCAAAAGTACCCCAAAACTGGGGTCAGGCTCGCGAACGTTCGATGAAATGGTCTTTAGAACAAAACAGAAACAAAATTATTTATGTATTGGAGATATCATAATATGCAGTTATTATAAAAGTTAACTTAACTTAACTTAACTTTTATTACGTTAAAGATTTTGTTCTTGTTTCCCCCCTCGAGGGATTTTGAGTTATGTTTTGTCCATGTTAAATAAATGTATTTTGTTGAAGAGCTGTCTGCACTTGGGTTCTGTTCCTGTCAGTTTCATGACACTATGTGATAATATATGAATAAATATAACATTTTAAATGTAATGGTTTCATCATAGATATGGTGATTATCATTATCTTTATGGTGGATACCCAATTTAAGAATAATTACCATTTTAATCTTACCATGTGATGTCAACAAAAGGAAACTTCAGCCAACTGTTTATTAATATGTTAATATGCCTTTAGCCCCAACAACAGGGGTACCTTTTTCCCTGAATATCATACTTTTAAATATTCTTCTTTTTAAAAAAAATTGTTGCTTAAATTTACAGTATCAACTGAAAAAACAAGACCTTTCTCAATTTGAGTGATTCTTATGTTCTGCTTAAATCTACAACATTTTGAAAAAACATCAAATATTGGATCAAATAAGCACCAAGTCAATTTTCTGATGCTGCCTGTGATGGTGTCTAAGATCAGCTGAATATCCACATGCAGAGGAAGAAGTGCATGTTTTGCAAAGTACTACAGGGTCTTTTTTGTGCCATGTAATGGTTTACAGGAAAATAAAACCAAGGGTGCCTTTTTCCATGGGCTCTTTTGCCTCGTTGTATGCCTTTTTACAGAAAACAAAAGACGATATTTTGAAGACTTTTGTTACCAAACTTCGTTGTATTGACACAAACTGAGTGATTTATCAAATATCTTCAAATAAGGTTTTTAATGACATGAGGGTAATTAAATGACATAATGTCTTTTTGGGTAAATTTGCCCTTTAAGCGGCCCTTAAGAATCTTACAATCTGTTATTGTTTTCCAGTGAAGACAGAAAGTCATATCAGTTTGTAAATGCATGAAGAGATACTTTTCTTTATTAGGAGAACTATTCCATACCGTTTGGAGTTAGTTATGTCTTCAAGCACTTAAACGAGTCTCAAAGCGCCCTCTGGGGGTAGACTTTAAGGCAACCCATATGAAATTAGAGGGAATTCCTCGAGTAAATCTGTTTTGTGGCAAGAGTGAAGCGAGAAAAAGAACATGTGAGTACATAAATTACTAGGACAAAACGTATCGTAGATGTGATAGGCTATACAGTAAACTGTCATGAGAACAACGTGAAATAAACTCATTGATTTGAGTATTGCTTCAGGTATTACACTGAACTCGCTGATTAAACTCCAATAAAGCATCAACATTTGGTAATTGTATTATTCTCTATAGGTCTGAGAGGTGGCAAAACTAGTTAGACACATTTTTTTAAATTTTAGAATGAAACATGTTACATGTACAATAATGAAGTTGTCAACTCATGAAAGCGCAACATTTTCATTAGATATAGAAAGAAAACCAAACCAAGAACTGGTTTACTTTAGTTTGGCTAAAAATAAATAAACTGTGAGGCATAGGTTATTGTGCAGTTACACTAATTGCACTTGTTCAATGACATAAAATGTCATCCTTATTTGTTGATCGTTTTAAAAAACACTTTATAATATTGCACATATTTGAAATTTCAAATATTCATGATTCATCATTATTTATTCTCATTAACATTGCAACTGTTCACTTACAATATTTTTTTTATAATACTGATCAAAGATCAGCTAAAAATATACACGGCTCAATACAGCAGTCAACTTAATTATGCCATGTCTATAAAAGGTAAATAGCTTTTGCTGAACTAAGCTTGCAGCTGTTAGTTCACTCCTTATGGTTGTTGTGAGTGTTAGCAGATGACACCGTCAGAAATAAATGTTGCTTTGACAGCGAAAAGGAAGCGGTCAGTGGTGGAGTCATGTATCAGGGGATATTTGATGCAAGGTTACTAAGTGTTCAGAACCTTTTATGGCAAAGGACTATTCAAGATCATGTTGATATCATATGTAGGTCTTTAAATAAAATAATAATACATAATAATCATTCATGCATAAATAAATAAAACTAGTAGTAAATGTACACAAAAAGATTGCTCAATTGAACTATTGGGTTCAATTGGATTTTACAAAAATATATCTGTAATGTTCACAAAGCAATGTTCATGGGCAGAATAATCAATGAGAGGAGAATAGATACATAATTCAACAAATAAAACCAAACATGACACATAAATTAGCTTCAGATGTTTGTTTAATGACACAAATCCGTCTGAGAATTTTTAGTAGAGAGTGAGTGATGAGTTGTTTCATAGGTCTTAACTAGTTTGTGGCAATAAATTATTCCTGTGGGGAAGCTCTGATGTACTGCTGATCTCAAAGTATGAAAAGCAGTGATAAACATAACAGGTGTGAAGCTGTCGACCCTCCCAAATTTGTGTATAAAAAATGTAAGAGTCTATGAAGCTAAGCTGGCCAACTGGCTGCTTCACCAAAGATTTTCAGAATGTGTCTGGCTGGCATTTCTTTTATGCCAGACTTGGTATATTAGAGTACATATCCAAACAAGTTATTTTAACTTCAGGTCTTCCTTAATATGTTATCCATAAGACACACAAACACAAACTGTGATATTTGTAAAATGTATTATTATTATTATTTATTTTTTGGTGGCATTATGAAAATGAAACAAGGATTTAATTCACCCTAGTACCCTTTTGAGGGTCATGCGTCACAGACATTTGTCATTTAGATCCTAATACTGACATGCAAGCTAGTATATAAATAGTATGTGTTTCTGTAGTGTGTTTGGCTTGGAGCAGAGTATGCTACTGGCCTAGGGAGATTCCCAAGGTTTGCAACATTCGCAGGATGGTGCAAATAGGATTCCAAACGAGTTTGGTTCTTCTGTTAAGAACTGTTTTGCCAAAGGATTTTGAATCATTAAGGAAATTGCTTTAAAAGCGGTAAAGAGCTGAATGCATGGGATGACAAATTAATTAAAAAAGCATTTAGTGTGTTTGCATGAGAATATACACTTTTTAAATTACATTATTTTGAAATATTTCATAGATGTAGTCTTTTGTACATAAATGCTGATGCTTAATGCTATACTGTGTTGATTATGGTACATGGATGTACATTTTTTAACAGCGGGATCAGTTTAAATTATTATCATTTTGTTTTATTTTTGTATTAATATGTTCTGTCATTTCAAGTTAGTGTGTTCAAGTAATTGTCAGAATGTTGCTGCTGTGCAGTTTCTCCCAATAATATTCTTCATAATATGTGTAGCTTTTATATTTTCTTTACTTGTATTTTTTATTTTAAAAACAGTTCCACACTCTAATATTGCGTTCTACCACCTTTGCTCAGATTAAAATATGCATTTGCTTTGTTTGTTGTGCATTCATTCTTTTGACAGAATCTTTGGCATATCCAGATATCAGGACTCTTCTGTGGCATATGAACCACTTTTTCTCAATTTGAGCCAACTCAATCATGACATACTTAAACATGGCTGCACCATCAGGGATCAAATCCATTGATCCAGAGACATGTGTCCAGTGGGCAGTAGAGTATGCATGATGGCCTGGGGTTTCTGGAGCCCACCATAAAACAAGAGTGTGTTTCACACACTAGAAGCTTCAGAAAAGTGAACAATTCAAAAGTGGTTTTATCAACTGTCAACTGACTCAAATACAACATTCACCTACGAATTGTACATCATTGTAATTCACCTAGTGCAATTAAAGCAGATTTTTATGATTAAAACATAAATTTGAAATTATTTTTCACAGAAAGTTGTTACAAGGACTACATTATTTTTAGTAATTCCGTCCTTCCCAGATTCCTTCCTTTATCACCATTATGAAATCACAAATAGCCACACTCTGAATTTTTTTTACAGATTACTAAAATACTGATGTTGGAGATTCTGTGAGCCTGGAGACTGTAACGTACACTGTAATTTTATAAATGTTTTGTTTAATTGTGTGATATGAATTAACAGTACTCATAAACGTCTGTTTTAATAATATCCTCCATTGAAATGAGAGGAGGCTCTGACCCCGAAACAGCATTTCTTATGACACACGACTTAACAAGCGGAAAGGATGAATTTGTACAGGGGTCAGTTGTGGTCTAGTGGTTAGAGAGTTGGACTCGTAATCAGAAGGTCGCTGGTTCAATTCTCAGTGCCACCAGGAAATGACTGAAGTGCCCTTGAGCAAGGCTCCTTACCCATGTTTGCTCTGCATCCTACTTGTAAGTTGCTTTGGATAAAAGCGCCAAATGAATAAATGTAAATGTACTATTAGGCCTTTACTCTACAGGCCAATCTTCGTGCTTCCTAGCAAATTGAAGAGATTCATTTGGATTAACCACATTAACAAGTGCCTTACTTGTGGCAGCACAGTTATTTAGACCCAATCCTGTAAATTCTCATCACAGTGTGTATCTTTGGAAACACTCTTACTATCACTATTACAGGTAGCTGCGAGTTCTAATGTTAGTTTTTTCTGATAGTGTGTTGTAGTGATCTCCGATCCTGAGCATTCCATTTTGTTCTTTTTTATTTGTGCTGAGTTTACAACTGACCACTATCCTTCTAGCTTTCATAATTTTTCTTATTTGTATTTTTTATACTGTATTTTTCCTTATGGCCGTATTATTTGTTCAAACGTTTTTGCTTTAAACCTGTTTGTATTCAAAATTGTGAAAAGTCCTATAGAAATAAATTGTAGTCAAGAAATGTTGCCATACAGTTTCACATTTTTGAAACTTAGCATCTTTTCTACAACTACAGAATGTGTCATGATTGTTTAAGAAATAAAAGGCAATGCATGAGTTGAGATAGTTCACCCAAAAATAAAAACTCTTGTCATTTAGGGTTATTATTGTTTATTCACTCTCATGTTGTTTAAAACTGCAAATGACTCTTGCTTCTGTGAAACTCAATGACTCTTTCTTCTGTGAAACTCAAAAGAAGATATTTTCGGAGAGTCTCAGTGGCTTTGTGTCCATACAAGTGGAAATCAATGGGGCCAACGTTATTGGGGCACCAGTGTTTTTCAAAATATCTTCTGTAGTGTTCGGCAAAAGAAAGAAAGTCATACAGGTTTGGAACGATGTGAGGGTGAGTAAATAATAATGAAAGGGAGTTGAGTAATACATTACAAAATTTGAGAATTTGAACTCCCCTCTCCCTTTAAGTTAGCTATTTATGATTCCCAAATTGTTCTCTTTCTATTGTATTTATTGCATTAAATTCAATTTTTAATTATAAATATTAACAACATGTAGACATTTTAATACCAGGCCACATCTGATTTCTTTACTACTGGAGAGAGAAACTGCAGTACCCATTCATGTCAAAAGGGGGCCACAAAAACAAGCATGTTTAGAAAGCATCCATATCAACAGTTTTGTATGCAAATCAAATATTAAGGTAATTCCTACATTCAAACCACACATACAGTGGTCATCCTCTAGTTCTATAACCCAAAGAAGATTTTGCTGGAAACCATTATGCATTTGTGAAAGGAGATAGTGTGCCTGTTTCTATTTAAAGTTGAACTAATGTTTCTAAATGCTTATGCCGAAAGCATAAATGTTTTCCAAGCACATGGTTTTGATACTCTTATAAGTATGTACCCCGTGGATCCTAAAACTGTCTGTCAGATTCCAACAGCTGTGGTCTATGTGAGTGAGCTAGATAAATCTCCTTGACTGTTAAACCCTAAAAGGTAATGTCTTGGTACTTTAACCTTAAGTAGCATCAGGTCATTTCGTATAATATCATGACCTGCAACTGTTTTTTAGAATGGGACCTACTGGGAATTTCTCCCAACAGCTGACAATTTAGTTAAAGTTTTAACAGCTCTCATGCAACAGGTTCTACCGTCACTAGAAAAAGTAGCCATCCAAAATAAACCAACTTGTTTGGGTTTAGGATTTCAGGTGACTTTGCCACAGTTGTCAGCAGATGACCTTAGACAAAATATCATGGAACGTAATAAAGGTGGATTATTTTGATCATTGTTGTCAGTTTGTTGTCATCATTCATTTCAACCCTTAACAGAACTCTCAACATCAATGCATTTATTAAAAAAAAAACTTAAACAAGCCTGATGTTGTAATTTAAAGGTTGATTTCATGTTTCTCTGATTCTCTTCTCCAACTTTTTTCAGAAAAGCCTAGTAAATCAACACACAAAGGCTTTATAGGGAAAACAAACAATCCGTAGGTTACTCTGGCTGTGTATGTTTCTGAGATTTGAGCCTGTTTATCATAGGCAGGGTCACATGTGACATACCAGACACAAAGGGGTGTGTAACTTGAGTATTTGTATAAAGCAGACTTGCCAACTGGGTCATGTGAAAGAGGCATGACTTTTCTGGGAGCGTATAAACTGCTTTCAGAGTAAACCTCAATAGTTATATAATAATATACAGTGTACAAGTTTGGGTGGTCATTTTTTGAACAAGTGAAATACTTAATAAAAATTCACAGTGTAGCCATTTTTTTATTTCTGTTTATTTTCATGTGTCCTATGCTGTGACATGCGTTTAGTTGTCCTTATGCTGTTCCAATTGCTTCCATTGTTTACCCAATATGTAAGTTGCTTTGAAAAAAAGTGTCTGATAACAGAATAAATTCTAAATGTACACGTTAAGTGTTCTATAGACACCAGTCAATCGTGCCTCCACGTGCTTTCTGAAGAGTGTTCCTGAGATGTCTGAAAAGTGTTGGGAAGGTTTCCTCAATGTGTCTAACCATTTTTGCCAAGTTTTCTAATATTGGTAATTATATTGTGAAGGACTTTGGTAGGGTAGTTGACAGTTGGACAGATAACATAGACCGAACCGAACATGTGTCGTATGCTGTGACAGCAAAAAATTTAAAAATAATGAATTATGGTTGATAATGAATTTCTTGAAAAAAATATTTAATAATATACGATGGCATAAGTTGCTTTCTCATCCTGCACTACTGACACCAGACTTATTTGCTGAGATGCACCTTCTATTTGCTATATTCCGTAATTCCGTATATTCCGTTCTTATACATGTACATGAAGATACCAAAAGACATGTTTGTAAAGAACCAGAATTTCTATATACGTAAAGATATCTTTATTAATTGTGAAGTTACAGGCAGGCAAATTTTAATAAAATTTTAAATAAAAAAATTCTCACCTAATAGACATACACTCACCTAAAGGATTATTAGGAACACCTGTTCAATTTCTCATTAATGCAATTATGGTGGTAATGTAATGGTGTGGGGGATGTTTTCTTGGCACACTTTAGGCCCTTAGTGCCAATTGGGCATCGTTTAATGCCACGGCCTACCTGAGCATTGTTTCTGACCATGTCCATCCCTTTATGACCACCATGTACCCATCCTCTGATGGCTACTTCCAGCAGGATAATGCACCATGTCACAAAGCTTGAATCATTTCAAATTGGTTTCTTGAACATGACAATGAGTTCACTGTACTAAAATGGCCCCCACAGTCACCAGATCTCAACCCAATAGAACATCTTTGGGATGTGGTGGAACGGGAGCTTCGTGCATCCCACAAATCTCCATCAACTGCAAGATGCTATCCTATCAATATGGGCCAACATTTCTAAAGAATGCTTTCAGCACCTTGTTGAATCAATGCCACGTAGAATTAAGGCAGTTCTGAAGGTGAAAGGGGGTCAAACAGGTGTGCTTTAGGTGTATTTTTGTGTTAATGAAGGAATGACTGCTATTTGAAGTAAATCTAATAATGCTATTTCCCCTCTATTACACAATTTTACTCCTTTACTCATTTTTAGACATTATTTTTCTGGATGAAGTCACAATATAAAGTACATTTTAGTGCTAAAGTCGAGACCACCAAAACGGAGACCAAGACAAGACCGAGACCAGAGGGTGTCCAGACCAAGACAAGGCCAAAACTTTGAGTGGCCAAGACCAAGACAAGACCAAGGCAGGCCGAGTCGAGACCAAGACCAGCACCCCCAAAATTCATTCAAAAGATCCACAAAATACTTCTAAATACTACTAGGTCAAAATAAAATAATAATAGATGTGACATGGGCGATGTATTGTGCAGAAATGTATGTGTAGAATGTTTTATTTTCCATGTTTTAACACCCACCTTCTGTAAGATATTTTTTATTTTGTACAGATAAAATCTAAATGTAAATACCAAAGATAAATTTATGACTGTGACCTTCAACAAAACAAAACATTCAGTGACTTAATTATTTTCATCGCTTTTTTTTCTAATCAATAGCAAAATAGATGTGTAGCTCAGAAATGCACAAAAGTTCAGATTTGCTAGGGACTAGGCAAAATAGAACAAAAACTTGTGTTTAATTGTGTCTGAAACTTAAATCACTTTTTAACTCAAGGTTTTTTGAATAATTATACAAAATCAATATCACATTAGGGGTTATGAAATTAAAAAACAAGATCTCATACAATTACCTTTTTTGAAATCATATCTCAGATGATTTGGGCATTTAATCATTTTGGTGACAGATTTCTTTAAGACAATCCCCCATTCATCTCTTACCAGCAGTAATAGCAACAAAGGTAACAGAAGAATCAAATAAGGAACAATTGGTGAATGCTTTTAGAGCCAGACATTTTACATCCAAACACATGAATGATGTTTACACAAAGATCAGACAATGCACCAGAAATTTCGAGTAATTCCCACAGTTGCGTTATTGACCGTTCTTTAAATAAAATCCCGAGACCACCTAGCCTGAGACCAAGACAAGGCCGAGACCAAAGACAGTTGAGACCGAGACAAGACCAAGACCATCAAAAATATGGTCTTGAGACGGTTCTCGAGTACACTAGTACATTTCTCAATTGTAACAGGCAAATCAGTACAGTTTGTCTACAGTGTGTTCAGTTTAATCAATTAGATGTACTTTGTGTCTTTAACCCTGCAAAGCTCATTTTAGCCTCCCTGAGTCTGTTGAATTAAGACCAACTGTCCACAGTCTATTCATTCAGCTGCTACACATTTACTGGTCACATGACATGGATGGGAATGCCCCATTTTTAGATACTGGAGGTTAACAAAATAACTTACTTTTTGTTTTACAATTTTGTGTCTTCTGCTGTAAGAAGTATCACTGTAAGGTTGCATAACTGCATTTTGCATACAGGGCTTGACATATACATGCCAGCAATGAATCTGCCACTCATGAAACACTCATGACCTCAAGATGTGCCTATAAAATTGTATATGTTCCTTCCAAAAAAGGACCCCGTCCCTTAAGTGAGATATTAATAGACTTTAGATACATTCAATTTTAAGTTAAACACACAAGTTTAGTACTTGAACACACATTAAGGTTTTTCACAAACACAGAAACAAATAACCTTTAAACGTTTTTTGCATTCTAGGTAAAATCAATCAAACTGCTGTTGGATTGTTTGGATATAAAATAAAATATGAAAAGACAATTAAAAACATAGTTTAGAAAAATAAAACAATATGAGTTATCTGTTTTTGCAAATTATCTCTTCAACTGTCAGCCACAACATTTCTCTTCTAAATAGATATTGTAAAACTATAAATAAATAGTGATTTGAATGTAAATTAATTGTGTCTGTTAAGGTTTCTGTTCATCAAACTCAAAAACTAGGTTAAAACTTAATAGAATATTTGCATTCATAGGGTTGGCAATAAATTTCATTGCCTCCGCATCTAAAAAAGCCTGTCAGATTTATGACTGAATGCTGAGAAACGTACACATGCCCATGTATAGGTTGTGCTTAGTGTGCGAGTTCACCTAAATAAAAGACAAGAGGGGAGAGCAAAGGAGCTGCAGAGGAGACCAAAGAAGTTCTTTCCTTGGGTAAGAGCCTGTGCTAACTGTCATGATAGGGCCTTTAGATTATAATAACAAATTCTTATGTTAATGTACTTTATTTGTGTTTATAAACAGATAATTGCGGTAATTTTTATTTTTTATCATTTAATTGAAGGGTAGTGTACGTGTTCATCTGGTCTCTAAAAACAAAAGGTAAGTTGAAAAAACTGTGTGAGTGAACATAAGGACAGGGCTGGGGAGTAACTAAATACATGTTACTTTGTCACGTATTTAAAAAGAAAAAAAAACTTTTTAGTAACTGTATTTCATTACAGTTACTTTTTAAATGGTTGCAATCAAATTACAGTTACATCCAAAAAGTATTTTAGATTACCAAAGTGATTATGTGGAATTTTAATAGCAGTTATTTCATTAAAACCTAAATTAACTGTAACAGGCAATGTATGTAATCAGCAAGCAGTGATTATCTGACTCTCAGACAATCTGCAAACGCATCCTAAACTACAATTCTGCTCAAAGGTTTCATACCCCTTTCAGAATATGCAAAATTTAAATAATTTGAACAAAATAAGAGGGATCTCTGCTCATAGGAATTGCATTTTAATTGTATTTAGTACTGTTCTGAACAAGCTATTTCATGCAATAGAAGGTTTCATACTGTATAGTCCATAACACAAACTGAGTAAATTTAAACAAATTGCTAAAAAATGTACCCTTCAATCCTTCATGTCTGTGGTTACCTGAATGATCAACGACTGTTTTAATGTTTCGTGATTCTTAGAGTTGTAAGAGATAGATACTCGCAATTGTGGACTATAATGTCCAATGAGAGAAAAAAATACTTTTTCTCAGAATTCCGAGTTTAAGAAAAGAAATCTGAATTGTTATAAGGTTATAGCGTCAGAATTGCATGAAATAAACTCACTAGCAAAAAGGTAAAAATTGTGAGATCTTGCAATTGAAATTGTTTTTCATGCACTTCAGATTTCATAACTTGCAATTGTGAGTTTAAATCTCGCAATTCTTATTTAGTGATGGAAACAAGTTTCCATGAAACACAATGCATTCAGAGAAGGGGTGAAAATGATTGAACAAGGTGATCTGTAAAGATTTTTTTATTTTGTTTATAGATAATATTTCATTAATTTAGTACTGCCCTTCACATGTATAGCCACATGTTTCCCAGAAGACAAAATAAGGAAAATTTAGATTCATTGTTTTTGTTTCTTTAGCATCAGTTTATTTTTCTAAGATGTCTGCGTTTTTGCTTAAATGTATATTGTGGAAAACAAATGTTGTTTAAAATATTTTTCAGAGATTGCAGAGATAGGAATTTTTTAATTGTTTAATAACTTTAATAATTAACTCTATCATGAGCAATTCATATGATTTCAGGAAAGAGTCTTGATTTAATGACACATGCAATGCCCTTGAATTTTAAAATCGATGCCTCTCACCTTTTGTCTAGTTAAACCGCAAAGATGAGTACGGACGCGGAGATGGCCATTTATGGCAAAGCTGCCATTTACCTCCGTAAACCTGAAAAGGAGAGAATTGAGGCTCAGAGCAGACCCTTTGATGCTAAGGCTGCCTGCTATGTGGCTGATGTCAAAGAGCTGTACGTCAAAGCAACAATCAAGAGCAAAGATGGTGGCAAAGTCACAGTTATTGTGAATGATACTAAGGAGGTAAAATTGCCACATTGCCCAAAAAAATATTATAATTATATAGAAAAAATCTAATTGTCTGCTGAATCACTTTAATAGGAGAGAGTTGCTAAGGAGGATGATGTTACCCCAATGAATCCTCCCAAGTATGACAAGATTGAGGACATGGCCATGATGACCCATCTCAATGAAGCCTCTGTGCTGTATAACCTCAAAGAGCGTTACGCAGCATGGATGATCTATGTAAGTTTAGCAGAAAGTAAAACATCATTCAAGTTCACTATGACTGTGATGCTGCAATCGGATGGTTTCTCTGTTCGTTTCAGACCTACTCAGGACTCTTCTGTGCTACTGTGAACCCCTACAAGTGGCTCCCAGTGTATGATGCAGAAGTGGTGTCTGCCTACAGAGGCAAAAAGCGTATGGAGGCCCCACCCCACATCTTCTCTGTCTCTGACAATGCCTATCAACACATGCTCACTGGTAAGTGCTGAATTTTGAACGGCATGGTCATTTAGATATTTGAAATTATGATTTCTGGTATTAATGAATCAATTATCTAAACAAAATTACCATTCAATTTACAGACAGAGAGAACCAGTCTGTCCTGATCACGTACGTTTTTACTTTTATGAGATGTTAAAAACTGTTATATATTACTCTCATGAGATTTTTATTTGTCTTATCATATTCTGTCTGATAATCATCTCTTGTAAACCAGTGGAGAATCTGGTGCTGGAAAGACTGTAAACACCAAACGTGTCATTCAGTACTTTGCCACAGTTGCAGTGCATACTGACAAGAAGAAAGAAGCTGCCAGCCAAATGAAGGTGTGATACAAATAGCAATGTTCTAAATACATAAAAATAAAACTCTCTATTAATATTATTATTATTAATTTAAGTTAATACATTACCCTCCTAACTTCACAGGGATCTCTTGAGGACCAGATTATTGCTGCTAACCCTTTGCTTGAGGCTTATGGTAATGCCAAGACTGTGAGAAATGACAACTCCTCTCGTTTTGTAAGTTTTTTATGTTTTATATAAATATTTATCATGAAAGGCTTGTTACCACAAAAGCAATTTAACTTTATTTTATTTGAACAGGGTAAATTCATCAGAATTCACTTTGGCAACTCTGGAAAACTGGCTAGTGCTGATATTGAGACATGTAAGTGACAGTTAATGAGAATTTCCAATCTGAAACATAGGCAACTGTTTGATTACCACTAAATACATAATTTCTTGACAAGACCTGCTGGAGAAGTCTAGAGTGACATTCCAGCTTTCAGATGAGAGAGGCTACCACATCTTCTACCAGATGATGACCAACCACAAGCCTGAGCTGATTGGTAGGTGCACACAGATCATTCAAAGCTTTAAAATGGCACTTCATATTGTGAAATACTCTATCATAAATGCACTTTGTATGTTACAGAAATGACGCTCATCACCACCAACCCCTATGACTTCCCCATGTGCAGTCAGGGTCAAATAACAGTGGCAAGCATTGATGATAAAGAGGAGCTGGTTGCCACTGATGTGAGATTTTTAAGCAACTGATACCTAGAAAAAGTCTGATATGTAGTACTTCATGTCAAACTCAATACATTATGTTTTTTAGACTGCTATTGACATTCTGGGCTTCAGTGGTGAGGAGAAGATGGGCATCTATAAGTTCACTGGAGCAGTGCTGCATCATGGTAACATGAAGTTCAAGCAGAAGCAGCGTGAGGAACAGGCTGAGCCAGATGGCACAGAGGGTGAGCTTGAGTGTGTTTCCTTCAGCAGTCAAATTGCTTTCATTGCAGTTCAGTCAATACTGTACATCCAAATGTGTGTTGCCTGATCAGTTACTAAACAGTGTGAATTATTTACCTAATTATTGTAATTACTTTAATGTAAATTATGGGAAGGAATCATTGTCTCAAATTGTAGGTCATTCATTCAGTGTTTATTTAGATTACAGAAATTTGAAAGTACTTTGGCTTTTTTGTACATGGGCAGAACACTCAAACTTTAAACTATGTTTTATAGATGCTGACAAAGTTGCATACCTTTTGGGCTTGAACTCTGCTGATATGCTGAAGGGTTTGTGCTACCCAAGAGTGAAGGTCGGAAATGAGTTTGTGACCAAAGGTCAGACTGTGCCACAGGTATGTAGTAACATATGCAAACAACAACATTTTAAACATGACAATTATAAATCTGCCTAATAATTACAAAAGCATAGCTTCAAATTAAATGTACACTGTATTATATCTACAGGTCTACAACTCTGTTAGCGCTCTGGCCAAATCTATCTATGAGAGGATGTTCTTGTGGATGGTTGTTCGTATCAACCAGATGTTGGACACAAAACAAGCCAGATCATCCTACATTGGTGTGCTGGATATCGCTGGCTTTGAGATTTTTGATGTATGAATTATTCTCTTTTCTCCATTCTGATTCATATCAAGGTCCATTTACGGAAGTCGTACCACTCGACGGCCATGTTTGCAATGCCTCTGAGCAGCAATTTGTGTCATAGCAATATATTTATCTTTTAATCCATCTATTTAAATGGGGGAAGGCAGATATTTCTAAAATCACTGGCAAAAATCACGATTAAACAGCATATTTCAGATCAATGATAAAAATTGCATGAACTGTACCATAACTTTGATAAGCCTATCTTGCGGCAAAGGTTTTTCTATATCGCCTTATCTACTTCGCCTATGCGCAGGCTGACAAGGGCCTCACAAGAGCCCCGCCCCAGAAAATTGTTTTTGTAATATTAAATCTTTGTTCATATCCAGTTTTCAGAAAATGTTTCTTTATCTCTCTCTCCAGTACAACAGTATGGAGCAGCTGTGCATCAACTTCACCAACGAGAAACTGCAACAGTTTTTCAACCACCACATGTTTGTGCTGGAACAAGAGGAGTACAAGAAGGAGGGCATTGTTTGGGCATTCATTGACTTTGGCATGGACTTGGCAGCTTGTATTGAGCTCATCGAAAAGGTTTATAATTCTTTAAATAAAATCAGATTTAATTAAAAAACTTTGTGATATTATTAATTCTCTGCATTCATTTGTTATCAGCCCATGGGTATCTTCTCCATCCTTGAAGAGGAGTGCATGTTTCCCAAGGCTTCAGACACAACGTTCAAGAACAAGCTGTATGATCAGCATCTGGGCAAGTGCAATGCTTTCCAGAAACCAAAGCCTGCCAAAGGCAAGGCTGAGGCTCACTTCTCCCTGGTTCACTATGCTGGAACTGTGGACTACAACATTACTGGCTGGCTGGACAAGAACAAGGATCCACTGAATGAGTCTGTATTGCAGCTTTACCAGAAGTCTTCAGTCAAACTGCTGGCTACCCTCTACCCACCTGTTGTTGAAGGTAAATTAAAAGACTTACTCTGATAATAGAACGATGTTTCTAATTCGAATCGAATCTAAATTAGTTTTGCACAGATTTCTTGTGATTAAATTATATCTGTTTGTCTTATCCCTTTTATACAGAGAAGGGAGGCAAGGGAGGCAAGAAGAAGGGTGGTTCCATGCAGACTGTGTCTTCTCAGTTCAGAGTATGTCATTGTCCAAAATTATAAAACTATATAATGATAAAATTATTAATGAATGATAACACTGAAACTGTGAGCGATGTTACAGGAGAATTTGGGCAAGCTGATGACAAACTTAAGGAGCACTCACCCCCACTTTGTACGTTGCCTGATTCCCAATGAGTCCAAGACTCCAGGTAAATTCATGAGGCCCTAACAGGTATTCTAAGAAAA
This sequence comes from Triplophysa dalaica, assembly GCF_015846415.1. NCBI lineage: Eukaryota > Metazoa > Chordata > Actinopteri > Cypriniformes > Nemacheilidae > Triplophysa > Triplophysa dalaica. The sequence goes on from NC_079545.1 coordinate 20,316,787, forward strand.
AGACAAACTGTTTTGTTTATTAGAGGAGTTGGTTGTCTACCGAACTCATGCCATTCACTGTTTTAATAGGTCTCATGGAGAACCACCTGGTTATCCACCAGCTGAGGTGTAACGGTGTACTGGAGGGTATCAGAATCTGCAGAAAGGGCTTCCCCAGCAGAATTCTCTATGGTGATTTCAAACAGAGGTAAATGGGAGCAAATGAAAATATTTCCTGTTTGAGGCTCATCTAAAATAAATCAAAGATGTTAAGCAATTTGATTCATCCACAGATACAAAGTACTGAATGCCAGTGTTATCCCTGAGGGACAATTCATGGACAACAAGAAAGCTTCTGAGAAACTCCTGGGATCCATCGATGTCGATCATGAAGAGTACAGATTTGGACACACAAAGGTTCACATTCTACTTTACGATTAACTGTTTTTCATGAATTATAATGTTTTGTTTTACCACTTAACCAACTTAATCTCTCTATTATTTCGCCTGAATGCAGGTGTTCTTCAAAGCTGGTCTTTTGGGTACTCTTGAGGAGATGCGTGATGAGAAACTGGCTACTCTGGTCACAATGACTCAGGCTCTCTGCCGTGGTTTCCTCATGAGGAGAGAGTTTGTGAAGATGATGCAGAGGAGGTGAGCGTAATAAAAGAAATACAATAAATGATTGTAATGCCTATATTTATACTGACGTTATTGACATTAAATTACTTTTTCACAGGGAGTCCATTTATACCATTCAATACAACATCCGCTCATTCATGAATGTCAAACACTGGCCATGGATGAAGGTTTATTACAAAATTAAGCCTCTGCTAAAGAGTGCTGAGACTGAGAAGGAGCTGTCAAGTATGAAAGAGGACTTTGCAAAATGCAAAGAAGCTTTGGCCAAAGCTGAATCCAAAAAGAAGGAGCTTGAAGAGAAGATGGTTTCTCTGCTTCAAGAGAAAAATGATCTACAGCTGCAAGTAGCTTCTGTGAGTAGATCAATATAAAAATGTACTTTCATTTGTTCTAATCAATCCTGACAGGATACTAATTTCTTAAACAAAAAATAGGAATCTGAGAATCTCTCAGATGCTGAGGAGAGGTGTGAGGGTTTGATCAAGAGCAAAATCCAGCTTGAAGCTAAACTGAAAGAGACAACAGAGAGACTCGAAGATGAAGAAGAAATCAATGCTGAACTTACAGCCAAGAAGAGGAAACTTGAGGATGAGTGTTCTGAACTGAAGAAAGACATTGATGACCTGGAGCTCACCTTGGCTAAAGTTGAGAAAGAGAAACATGCCACCGAGAATAAGGTTTGTGACACAATTTTTGTCTTACATTAAACAGTACTTCATTTTCTACTCATTATTTCACATACATTTTTATCATGGAATACTGCATGAATTGAAAGATAATCTGGGACCAAAATTGACACAGGTTAAGAACCTGACTGAGGAAATGACAGCTCAGGATGAGAGCATTGGAAAGCTCACAAAGGAAAAGAAAGCACTCCAAGAGGCACATCAGCAGACTCTAGACGATCTCCAGGCAGAGGAAGACAAAGTTAACACCCTAACCAAGTCCAAGACAAAGCTTGAGCAACAAGTTGATGATGTGAGTAATTGTTCTCAGACTATTCTTAAAAAAGATTTTCATAAACATTTAATAAAAAAATGTTCTTTGTGGTGGACCTATAGCTTGAGGGTTCCCTGGAGCAAGAGAAGAAGCTACGTATGGACCTTGAGAGAGCCAAGAGAAAGCTTGAAGGAGACCTGAAACTGGCCCAGGAGTCCATCATGGACCTGGAGAATGACAAGCAGCAATCTGATGAGAAGCTAAAAAAGTAATAAAATCATGCTTCAATTAAAACTGTACTGCTGTCTTGTGATGTTTCATACATGGTTTTGTTCAATTTTAACAGGAAAGACTTTGAAACAAGCCAGCTACTCAGCAAGATTGAAGATGAACAATCTCTTGGAGCTCAACTTCAGAAGAAGATCAAGGAGCTTCAGGTGTTTATCTGTACTGTTTGGGACATTATTTGAAAAGTTAATTCAAGATTCCGAAAGTGTGTCTCATTACCTGCTCCTGTAGGCTCGCATTGAGGAACTGGAGGAAGAGATTGAGGCTGAGCGTGCTGCTCGTGCCAAGGTTGAGAAGCAGAGAGCTGATCTCTCCAGGGAACTTGAGGAGATCAGTGAGAGGCTTGAGGAAGCCGGAGGAGCAACTTCTGCTCAGATCGAGATGAACAAGAAGCGTGAAGCTGAATTTCAGAAGCTGCGTCGTGATCTGGAAGAGTCCACCCTTCAGCATGAAGCTACCGCTGCTGCCCTCCGCAAGAAACAGGCAGACAGTGTGGCCGAGCTGGGAGAGCAAATCGACAACCTCCAGCGTGTCAAGCAGAAGCTTGAGAAAGAGAAGAGTGAATACAAAATGGAAATTGATGATCTGTCCAGCAACATGGAGGCTGTTGCCAAAGCAAAGGTTGAGAATGTATTTTCTTGAGGGATAAATAAAATGTGATTTAGATTATCAAAGTTCTAACGGTTTTGTTGTTTTCAGGGCAATCTTGAGAAGATGTGCCGCACACTTGAGGACCAACTCAGTGAAATCAAGTCCAAGAACGATGAGAACCTCCGCCAGCTGAATGACTTCAGTGCTCAAAGAGCAAGACTTCAAACTGAAAATGGTATTTAGATCTAATTTTGTCTATGATTTCAAAATATTTTTTATCCAATTCAATTTTTTTATTAAAACAATATTTCTTTGATTTTATTGAACAAATGCCGTCTAATAAACATAAACGTGTAATTGCCAGATTTAGTTTTGATAAATAGAACTGAATTGTGTTTTTAAAATTAGTGCTACAGTGATGATCTAAACTGGATAAATATTGGCACAATGTGACATAACGAATCTAAATCTCACAAGGTGAGTTTGGCCGTCAGCTGGAAGAGAAGGAAGCTCTTGTTTCTCAGCTCAGCAGGGGCAAACAAGCTTTCACTCAACAAATTGAGGAGTTCAAGAGGCAGATTGAAGAGGAGGTTAAGGTAATATAACAGACGCATTGCTCCTTCACATTTGTTACATAAGTACGAAACAAGGATTGTTGCATCTGACTTGTTCTTCTAGGCTAAGAATGCTCTGGCCCATGCAGTGCAGTCAGCCCGTCATGACTGTGACCTGCTCCGTGAGCAGTTTGAGGAAGAGCAGGAGGCAAAGGCTGAGCTCCAGAGGGGAATGTCTAAAGCAAACAGTGAGGTTGCTCAGTGGAGAAGCAAATATGAAACTGATGCTATTCAGCGCACAGAGGAACTTGAAGAGGCCAAGTATGAATTTCTGAAAAAATATGTTATAATGTTTTTTTTTAATTACATGTTATGTCAGCGCCAATGGCCTTGTGGTTAGTGTGTCAAAAGGAAGTGCGGGTGGACTTGCGGCCGACCCAAGTTCTATTCCTAAATCTAGTGTTGTTTGCCGTTCCCACCCCCCGTCTCTATCCAAATATAGGACTGTCTGTTCTCCACAGTCCTATTCTCGAAAATTTGTAAAAAAATAACACATTACAGTATGTTTTGACTGATGGTTACAATATGCACAACAGGAAGAAGCTGGCTCAGCGTCTGCAAGAGGCAGAAGAACAAATTGAGGCAGTGAACTCCAAATGTGCCTCTCTGGAGAAGACCAAGCAGAGACTACAGGGTGAAGTGGAGGACCTCATGATTGATGTGGAGAGAGCAAATGGGTTGGCTGCTAACCTTGACAAGAAACAGAGGAACTTTGACAAGGTAAATCAATTTTGATATTAGATTTTTTGAGAAAGGAGCAACATTTTTAGGATTCTACAACTAATAATATTTACTCTGACCCAAAGGTTCTGGCAGAATGGAAACAGAAGTATGAGGAGGGTCAGGCAGAGCTGGAAGGTGCCCAGAAAGAGGCTCGCTCACTCAGCACTGAACTGTTCAAGATGAAGAACTCCTATGAGGAGTCTCTGGATCAGCTAGAGACACTCAAGAGAGAAAACAAGAATCTCCAGCGTAAGATTTAAATGCTAAATAGATTTTTAATCTTTAATGTGTTGACATTTCATACTGATAATGTTTTCTTTCTCACCTGTAGAGGAGATCTCAGATCTGACTGAGCAGTTGGGTGAGACCGGCAAGAGCATTCATGAGCTAGAAAAGGCCAAGAAAGCAGTAGAGACTGAGAAGTCTGAGATTCAGACCGCCCTGGAAGAGGCTGAAGTGAGTATGACAAGATTAACATTTTACTTGCCTTTTATAACAGGTTCTAAAAGTTTTTTTAACATTTTACAGGGCACCCTGGAGCATGAGGAGTCAAAGATTCTCCGTGTCCAGCTTGAGCTGAATCAGGTGAAGGGTGAGATTGACAGGAAGCTTGCAGAGAAGGATGAGGAGATGGAGCAGATCAAGAGAAACAGCCAGAGAATCATTGAATCCATGCAGAGCACACTGGACTCTGAAGTCAGGAGCAGAAATGATGCTCTGAGAATCAAGAAGAAGATGGAGGGAGACCTAAATGAGATGGAGATTCAGCTGAGCCATGCCAATCGCCAGGCTGCTGAGGCCCAGAAACAGCTGAGGAATGTTCAGGGACAACTCAAGGTATGTGAATTCCCTTTGACTTTAGAATATACGAAAAACTTAGAGATTGAAGGATATTATTAAAGTATCTTAAGTAAACGTTTAGACACAAATTTATATAAAACTAAGGATATTTTCAGGATGCCCAACTCCATCTTGATGATGCCGTTAGAGGACAGGAAGACATGAAGGAGCAGGTGGCCATGGTGGAGCGCAGAAACACTCTGATGCAGGCTGAGATTGAGGAGCTGAGAGTTGCTCTGGAGCAGACAGAGAGAGGCCGCAAAGTGGCTGAACAAGAGCTGGTGGATGCCAGTGAGCGTGTTGGACTGCTGCACTCTCAGGTAATAACAAATTTAGTAGTTTTTAATCATTGAATTTTGAACAGTGCTTTAGATTTAAATGTCTGTCATCCATTTTGTAGAACACAAGTCTCCTGAACACCAAGAAGAAGCTTGAAGCAGACTTTGTTCAGGTCCAGAGTGAAGTTGATGACACTGTACAGGAAGCAAGAAATGCAGAAGAGAAGGCCAAGAAAGCCATCACAGATGTGAGAAAGAATAACTGCTGACCACAAAGGGTTTTAATCACGCATATAAATTAATGTATTTCTTTATTCATCTTAAAGGCTGCAATGATGGCTGAAGAGCTCAAGAAGGAGCAGGACACCAGCTCTCATCTGGAGAGGATGAAGAAGAATCTTGAGGTAACAGTAAAGGACCTGCAGCACCGTCTAGATGAGGCTGAGAATCTGGCCATGAAGGGAGGAAAGAAACAACTCCAGAAACTGGAGTCCAGAGTAAGATTTATTTTGGTTTTTTATTCACGGTCATGATAAGGATATTTTGTAGATGTCATTCTATTTTATTCATGTATATGATATCATGGGTTAACATATCTCCTTTGAGTCAAATTATTTACATAATATCTCTTATTCAGGTTCGTGAGCTTGAGGCTGAAGTTGAGGCTGAACAGAGACGTGGAGCTGATGCAGTTAAAGGTGTCCGCAAATATGAAAGGAGAGTGAAGGAACTCACCTACCAGGTATGACCGTACATACTGTATACACCATCCTCAACCAATTTGTCATAAATGATAAAGGTTGATTCTAGTAACTGTTCCTTTTGACATTTACAGACTGAGGAGGATAAGAAGAACATTACCAGACTTCAGGATCTTGTTGATAAGCTTCAGCTGAAGGTCAAAGCTTACAAGAGACAGGCTGAGGAGTCTGTAAGTATTTGGTTTGAGAATAATAAAGACCTTATGAACATCTAAGATCTTTTAAACGCAGAATAATGGGATTTTTGAATCTGTAGGAGGAACAAGCCAACGTTTACCTGTCCAAGTTAAGGAAGGTGCAGCATGAGCTGGAGGAGGCAGAGGAGCGTGCTGACATTTCTGAGTCTCAGGTCAACAAACTCAGAGCCAAGAGCCGAGATGTTGGAAAGGTTAGTGGATGAGTATCTACATAAAGAATCTTTATAAAATAGCATATTTACAAGTATGTTTAGTGTTTAATAAAGAGCATCATTTTTCGATGATTAAAATTACTCTTACTATTTCTAATTTACCGCTTCATTCTTTCCTAGGCCAAAGAAGAGTGAATTTCTAAAACTTGAAAGGAGCATTTACTTCAGTTATGTAATATGATTGTCTTGTACCTTTCTTGCTCTTCTGAAATAAACCTGTAAATATAAGCAGTTCATTTGTCTCTGTGTTATTTTAGTTTTTGGGTCATTATATTTGTGGGTACATTTTGCTTTTGGAAATGTGAAGTTTTTCTTTTTGTCAAAACACAAGGATGACCTAAACAACCTTTAAATAACCTATACTTATGAAATAATGTTAGCCAATTTTGGGTTTACCAGGCATTGAATGTTTTAACCTTTAATTGTATTTTTACCTTTATTGGATAACATGGTTGACAGTTACTTAGTTGACATTTTGGGCCTGTTTAACATAAAAGCATAGAATGTCTTGGTTACGTATGTAACCTCAGTTCTCTGATGGAGGGAACGAGACGTTGTGTCGAGAACGACAGATGGGGTACACCCTTGAGAAACAATCAACTCTGACTACTACAGAAATTAAATTTAAACAGGCGAATTAAATTTTCATGCAACGGTCAACGGCGAACCCTATCTGTCGTTCTCGACACAACGTCGAGAGACAGACAGAAAGGGAACTACTGAAGAACAATGACCTGTTGATTGTCATAGTTATGACCGACCAATGATTTCTAGGGCCATTAGTATTCCAAAAATGTCCAGGAACTTGCAAATGCATTGGTTTAAGAATGGACAACCCACATGGACAATTTACCATGGTTTGACAGTAAAACTGTTCTTACCAAGGTTTTGGTGTATTTATTGCATGGATTTTATTTGTTCTCACTGCGGTAAAAAGTCTCATAAGGGAAGATTTGCAAGAAATGGCCATGTACAGTGAAGAGATCTACTGCATCTGGTGGCCACACTAGATATTGACTGTTACTTTTGATATAGACTACCCCCATCCCACCTTGTTTAGAGACTTTTTCCATTTCTATATATCAATGTCTCTTTAGTTCATGTTGTCTCTAATTATGGTCATTAAAGAATATTCTAATGTTTCTTAAATATTAATACATCACGTTTGGCGGAAATAAAAGCAGTTGAAAGTTAGAGGTAGTTTATTTTATAGAGAACAGTGAGTTAAAGATATTAACAAGATACTGACAAAAGAGGTTCAAAGGTCAAAAAAAATCTAATGATTATATCATAAAATGTATAGCCACAAACAGTTATGTCATGAGGGTCTACTTACAATATATCTGGTATTTCAGATAAACGGCAGACAGAAGACCAAAGAGATGTGGTAAATAAACTGAAGCACTTTTACTTCATCGAGTGTTATAGTCCTTCATCTTAATTATAAAATGCATCAGTTTGCAAAATGGTATAAATAGACACCATTATACTCAGTCACTGGCAGTATACCATCAGGACATATTTCATAAGGCAGCCTTGCTGCTGATCTTCTTGTCAACCAGTTTTTATAAGGACGTTTATATGAACTTGTGATAAAAATAGTAAAGCAGTCATGTATGTTTCTCATGTTTTTAAAATGTATTTTAATTAGCAACTGAAACTAACTAAGCAAAAATTGACTTGCATCTTTATTAAATGCAACACGTACGCGTGCACACACACACAAATATATATATATATATATATAATGAAAAAAGACATATGAGTATGACCATATATGATATTTCTATTAAATTTGATCTGCATGTGTGATCTTTGCTGAAACTTTAAATGAATCAGATTGATTTCAAACATATTACTGTTATTACAAAGGCTGTCATATCTATTTTCGTTAGGTCACTCATGCTGTTCCATACATAGCCATTGCTTAGTGTGCAAGATAGCTTCAATAAAAGTTTGGAGGAGAGCACAAGGAGCTCGGAGACTGGAGAAGATACAACTTGTGGTAAGATGCTGAAGTACCTTGCAGTGGATAACGTAGTTGATCTAGACCCTATACATTGTGCAGAATTACTATTTGAAGTAATATGCTTGGAACAATGCATTTATAATACATAAAGTAACATAATCAATTTGAGTTGTCTTGTTTGACCAACACATATGAGATGTTAATGCAATTAATGTGTAGCTAAATTACTTGACAGGGCTGTGGACATTTCATCTGATACAAAGGAGTAGAAAGGTAGGTGACCTATACATTGTATTACTGCTTTAAAGATGTATGTGAATATTACAGGAGAAACTTGGGAGAATAATATATTTGCGTGCCGCTTATAGTTAGTGTGCTAAGTCTTTTATTATTGAGTCAAGAGTTATTTTTGTCACATTGTTATATTAATCAACTATTAAGTCATTTACATGAATGTGTGTGGTAAAGAAAACTGCACTCAAAATAAGGGTTATTTGCTATGCCATAAAACAAAAATTTTTGGTCTAATGGTTCCAAGAAGAACCTTTTTGTTTCATGAGGGGCTCTTTGTTGTGGAAAATATTTATTTTAAAGTATAAAAGACAAGAAGTAAATTGAGTGAGTGGTTCTTTTGGAACCAAAAACGTTTCTGAATCGATGGCATCACTATTTTGTTTCCCAGTTTTAATAAACAGCCACCATGAGTACGGACGCGGAGATGGCCATTTATGGCAAAGCTGCCATTTACCTCCGTAAGCCTGAGAAGGAGAGAATTGAGGCTCAAAGCAAACCCTTTGATGCTAAGGCTGCCTGCTATGTGACTGATCCCAAAGAGCTGTACGTCAAAGGAACAATCAAGAGCAAAGATGGTGGCAAAGTCACTGTTATTGTGACTGATACTAAGGAGGTAAAATATCCACATTTCTCAAAGATCATCATTAAAAAACGTACAAATCTGATGTTTGCTGAATCACTTTAATAGGAGAGAGTTGCTAAGGAGGAAGATGTTTGCCCAATGAATCCTCCCAAGTATGACAAGATTGAGGACATGGCCATGATGACCCATCTCAATGAAGCCTCTGTGCTGTATAACCTCAAAGAGCGTTACGCAGCATGGATGATCTATGTAAGTGAAGCATAAAGTAAAACATCATTCAAGTTCATTATGACTGTGATGCTGCAAGCGGATGGATTCTCTGTTTGTTTCAGACCTACTCAGGACTCTTCTGTGCTACTGTGAACCCCTACAAGTGGCTCCCAGTGTATGATGCAGATGTGGTGTCTGCCTATAGAGGCAAAAAGCGTATGGAGGCCCCACCCCACATCTTCTCTGTCTCTGACAATGCCTATCAACACATGCTCACTGGTAAGTGCTGAATTTGTAACTGCAAAGTGATATTGATTTGTGAAATTATGATTTCTGGTATTAATGAATCAATTATCTAAACAAAATTACCATTCAATTTACAGACAGAGAGAACCAGTCTGTCCTGATCACGTATGTTTTTACTTTTATGAGATGTTAAAAACTGTTATATATTACTCTCATGAGATTTTTATTTGTCTTATCATGTTCTGACTGATAATCATCTCTTGTAAACCAGTGGAGAATCCGGTGCTGGAAAGACTGTAAACACCAAACGTGTCATTCAGTACTTTGCCACAGTTGCAGTGCATACTGACAAGAAGAAAGAAGCTGTCAGCCAAATGAAGGTGTGATACAAAAAGCAATGTTCTTAATACATAAAAATATAACTCTCTATTTATGTTATTATAATTAATTTAAGTTGATACATTACCCTCCTAACTTCACAGGGATCTCTTGAGGACCAGATCATTGCTGCTAACCCTTTGCTTGAGGCTTATGGTAATGCCAAGACCGTGAGAAATGACAACTCCTCTCGTTTTGTAAGTTTTCAGTTTCAAAGAGTACAATTAGTTATTTAAGAAAAAAATATTTATTGTGAAAGCCTTGTTGCCACAAAAGCAATTTAACTTTATTCTCTTTGAACAGGGTAAATTCATCAGAATTCACTTTGGCAACTCTGGAAAACTGGCTAGTGCTGATATTGAGACATGTAAGTGACGGTTAATGAGAATTTCCAATCTGAAACATAGACAACTGTTTTATTCCAACTAAATACTTTATTTCTTGACCAGACCTTCTGGAGAAGTCTAGAGTGACATTCCAGCTTTCAGATGAGAGAGGCTACCACATCTTCTACCAGATGATGACCAACCACAAGCCTGAGCTGATTGGTAGGTCATTCAGAACTTTAAAATGGTAGATAATGTTGTAAAATACTCAACAATGCACTTTGTATGTTACAGAAATGACGCTCCTCACCACCAACCCCTATGACTTCCCCATGTGTAGTCAGGGTCACATCACTGTGGCAAGCATTGATGATAAAGAGGAGCTGGTTGCCACTGATGTGAGTCATTATTATTTGACAATGGGAATGAAATTCTGCATATATATGGCAGGTGATATGGCTTATACCTATTTGTTATTTCCAGACTGCTATTGACATTCTGGGCTTTAGTCATGAGGAGAAGATGAGCATCTACAAGTTCACAGGAGCAGTGCTGCATCATGGTAACATGAAGTTCAAGCAGAAGCAGCGTGAGGAACAGGCTGAGCCAGATGGCAATGAGGGTGAGACTTTGTGATTCTATTTGCATGTTGAAAAATGGTCATGGGATTAAATTTAATACATTTTCGTTTTCATCCACAAAATTACAGATGCTGACAAAGTTGCATACCTCTTGGGCTTGAACTCTGCTGAAATGCTGAAGGCTATGTGCTACCCAAGAGTGAAGGTCGGAAATGAGTATGTGACAAAAGGTCAGACCGTGCCACAGGTATGTATTAACATGCAAACTGCTACAATTTAAACTTGAAAATTATGAATTTGCCTTATAATTATAGAATCTGATTAAATCTAACTGTTTTCTACATCCAGGTGTACAACTCTGTTAGCGCTCTGGCCAAATCTATCTATGAGAGGATGTTCTTGTGGATGGTTGTTCGTATCAACCAGATGTTGGACACAAAACAAGCCAGATCGTCCTACATTGGTGTGCTGGATATCGCTGGCTTTGAGATCTTTGATGTAAGAATTATTATGTTTTCTCCATTCTAAATCATATCAGAGTCCATTTACAGAAGTCGTGCCACTCGGCGTCCATGTTTGCAATGCCTCTGTGCAACAATTTGTGTCATTGCATTCTCTTTATCTTTCAATCTATCAATTTAAATGGGGGAAGGCAGATATTTCTAAAATCACTGGCAAAAATCACGATTAAACAGCATATTTCAGATTAATGATTAAAAATGACATGAACTGTACCATAACTTTGGTTTGATAAGCCTAACTTGCGGCAAAAAATCAACTTTTTCGATATCGCCTTATCTACTTCGCCTACACGCAGGCTGACAAGGGCATCACAAGAGCCCCGCCCCAGGAAATAGTTTTTGTAATATTAAAATCTTTGTTCATATCCAGTTTTCAGAAAATGTTTCTTTATCTCTCTCTCCAGTACAACAGCATGGAGCAGCTGTGCATCAACTTCACCAACGAGAAACTGCAACAGTTTTTCAACCACCACATGTTTGTGCTGGAACAAGAGGAGTACAAGAAGGAGGGCATTGTTTGGGCCTTCATTGACTTTGGCATGGACTTGGCTGCTTGCATCGAGCTCATTGAGAAGGTTTTGACTGGTTTATAAAACTCTTCATGCAAATAATTTTCGATTTTCAATCTCTGTGTCGCAAGTATAACTCCCCTTTTTTAAAACAGCCCATGGGTATCTTCTCCATCCTTGAGGAAGAGTGCATGTTTCCCAAGGCCTCAGACACTACATTCAAGAACAAGCTGTATGACCAGCATCTTGGCAAGGCCAATGCTTTCCAGAAACCAAAGCCTGTCAAAGGCAAGCCTGAGGCTCACTTCTCCCTGATTCACTATGCTGGAACTGTGGACTACAACATTACTGGCTGGCTGGACAAGAACAAGGATCCATTGAACGAGTCTGTTGTGCAGCTTTATCAGAAGTCTTCTGTAAAACTGCTGAGTACTTTCTACCCACTTGTTATTGAAGGTAATTAAAAAACCCACTTTGTTAATGTAATATTTTTTGCAATTAATCTAACTCTAAATTAGTGTTGCACAGATTTCTTGTCATTATAGTATATGTATTCGTCTCTATCCTTTTTAAACAGAGAAGGGAGGCAAGGGAGGCAAGAAGAAGGGTGGTTCCATGCAGACTGTGTCTTCTCAGTTCAGAGTATGTCATTGTCCAAAATTATAAAACTAAATAATGATTGAATTAATGATGAATGATAACACTGAAACTGTGAGCGATGTTACAGGAGAATCTGGGCAAGCTAATGACCAACTTGAGGAGCACTCACCCCCACTTTGTACGTTGTCTTATTCCCAATGAGTCAAAGACTCCAGGTAAAATAATAAAGCACTGACATTAATTCTGATATTAAAAGCTATTAAAGTTATGTTAATGAGAGGTGTTGTTCATCTACCAAACTAATGACATCCACTGTTTTATAGGTCTCATGGAGAACCCCCTGGTTATCCACCAGCTGAGGTGTAACGGTGTGCTGGAGGGTATCAGAATCTGCAGAAAGGGCTTCCCCAGCAGAATCCCCTATGCTGACTTCAAACAGAGGCAAATGGGATCATGAAAATGTTGATTCTTGTTTGAGGCTTATCTTTATAAAATCAAAGATGTAAAGCAGTTTGATTCATCCACAGATACAAGGTACTGAATGCCAGTGTTATCCCTGAGGGAACTTTCATGGACAACAAGAAAGCTTCTGAGAAACTCCTGGGATCCATCGATGTTGATCATGAAGAGTACAGATTTGGACACACAAAGGTTCAGATTCTGCTTTACAATTATCTGTCTTTCAGAAATAATGTTTAGTATAAACTCTAAGTGGCGGTTTTCAGGACAAGGAATCTTTCTACTCCTAGACTAAAATAAATGTTAGAGCAGTCCAAACTGTTGTTTCACAACAAGGCTAAATAAAAAGAAATTAAACATAGTAAAAAGGTAGATAAAGGTCTAATATGATCATTAATATTATTTGAGCAATTGCGAATTTGTAATGTAGACTTGTCGGCTTGCCGCTTCCTTGTCTCAGATCTTCCATATGTTAAATATATATATGTAAGAGTGTAATGTGGTCCATGGTTTCGAATGCAGCACTAATATCTTCAAGGCACCATCAAATAGATACAGTCACGGTCAGACGCCAAAAGCAGATAATTTGTATCTCTGATCAACACAGTTTCTGTACTGTGATGTCATTTAAATCCAGAGTTCTTCAATGATGTCATTCCTTTGGAGGAGAGAACAAAATTGAGATGAAACTACTTTTTAAGTACTCTAGAAATTAAAGGTAGATCGATATAGGCCTGTAGTTACCTATTTCCTTAGGGTCAAGTTTTTTTTACAATAGGCCTTATAACAGCCACCTTAAATGATTCAGGAATGCATCCTAGTGTCAGAGATCATTTAAAAAAGAGAAGGATTTATAATTTCTGGGAACATATCCGATCTAGTGCATTATGCCCTATTCACCATGTAGGACAGTGGTCACCAACCCTGCTCCTTGAGAACGACTGTCCTGAAAATTTCAGCTCTAACCCCAATCAAAACAAACCTGAACTATCTAGTCAAGGTGTTCAGGTTTGCTTGATAATTACAGACAGGGGTTGGAGCTACAGTCTGCAGGACGGTCGATCTCCAGGAGGAGGGTTGGTGACCACTGATGTAGGACATTATAAATGTAAAAACAAGTCACTGATTTGAGGCGCTGCTTCAGCAGATCTCCTAGTGAAGGGGGCAGGACTCTTCAGATTCTAAAGCAGATTTTATTGGACAAGAACTTTGAAGAGAGGCTGAAGTGTAGTGTGATGTCATGGAATTTCTAATTTTTATTGAGGGCAGGTTAAGGCTGTCAGTTTTAAACAATTATATCTTCTAAATTGGATTTTTTTCAGCGCGTAGGAGAATATCAGTTTATTGACGTCCTTAAAGCTAAATTATTTGTAATTAAAGGAAAAAAACTTTCATTTAGATTTTTCTGGGGCTGTGAAGCATATTAAAAACCTCACATATTATAAACAACATTAAAAACATGATTTTCACCACAGGGGTTGGTCAGTGCCATTGTGTTGTTAGGCATTTTGTAAAAACTACTAAAGGTCCTATTTAAGCAAAAGCCTAGTCCTGGATTAAGATGATCACTGTCCGGGATACCGCCCCAAAATACTCTCTATTATTTTGCCTAAATGCAGGTGTTCTTCAAAGCTGGTCTTCTGGGTACTCTTGAGGAGATGCGTGATGATAAACTGGCAATTCTGGTCACAATGACTCAGGCTCTGTTCCGTGGTTTCCTCATGAGGAGAGAGTTTGTGAAGATGATGCAGAGGAGGTGAGCATAATGAAAAAAATAACTCTAATACTCATAGTAGTACTGATATGAATTACATTTAATGAATATTCATAGGGAGTCCATTTACACCATCCAATACAACATCCGCTCATTCATGAATGTCAAACACTGGCCATGGATGAAGGTTTACTACAAGATTAAACCTCTGCTGAAGAGTGCTGAGACTGAGAAGGAGCTATCAGGAATGAAAGAGGAATTTACAAAATGCAAAGAAGATCTTGTCAAGGCTGAAGCTAAAAAGAAGGAACTTGAAGAAAAGATGGTTGCTCTGCTCCAAGAGAAAAATGATCTGCAGCTGCAAGTGGCCTCTGTAAGTATACTTTATTGAATGCCAAATAATTCGAAAGAGAGGTTTTCTTGCTTTTAAAAAGGAACTTTTTTTCCCTCAGGAATCTGATAATCTCTCAGATGCTGAGGAGAGGTGTGAGGGTTTGATCAAGAACAAAATCCAGCTTGAAGCTAAACTCAAAGAGACGACTGAGAGACTGGAAGATGAAGAAGAAATCAATGCTGAACTTACAGCCAAGAAGAGGAAACTGGAGGATGAGTGTTCTGAACTGAAGAAAGACATTGATGACCTGGAGCTCACCTTGGCTAAAGTTGAGAAGGAGAAACATGCCACTGAGAATAAGGTTTTTGTTTTTTATTTGCCATTAAACATTTTTTATAAAATCTAAATTGGAAAAAAACAAGATCCTATGTTATCACATATCAGGTCAAGAACCTGACTGAGGAAATGGCATCTCAGGATGAGAGCGTTGCCAAGCTGACAAAGGAGAAGAAAGCTCTTCAAGAGGCACATCAGCAGACTCTGGACGATCTCCAGGCAGAGGAGGACAAAGTCAATACCCTGACTAAATCCAAGACAAAGCTTGAGCAACAAGTTGATGATGTGAGTATTTTTTCTATTATTCAAAAATATTTTTTGCCTACATTTATTTTAAAACATGGTCTATGTTGTTTAATAGCTTGAAGGTTCCCTGGAGCAAGAGAAGAAGCTCCGTATGGACCTTGAGAGAGCCAAGAGAAAGCTTGAAGGAGACCTTAAACTATCCCAGGAGACCACCATGGACCTGGAGAATGAGAAGCAGCAATCTGATGAGAAGCTGAAAAAGTTATAAAAAACATGCTTCAATTAATACTGTACTGTTGTCTTGTGACGTAACATACATGGTTTTGTTAAATGCCTACAGGAAAGACTTTGAAACAAGCCACCTCCTCAGTAAGATTGAAGATGAACAATCTCTTGGAGCTCAACTTCAGAAGAAGATCAAGGAGCTTCAGGTATTTTTAGAATGTTTGTGGCATTCTTCAAAAAGATTAATTTAAGATTATTACAGCAGTTTTCAATATTTGCTCTTGTAGGCACGCATTGAGGAACTGGAGGAAGAGATCGAGGCTGAGCGTGCTGCTCGTGCAAAGGTTGAGAAGCAGAGAGCTGATCTCTCCAGGGAACTTGAGGAGATCAGCGAGAGGCTTGAGGAAGCCGGAGGAGCAACCTCTGCTCAGATCGAGATGAACAAGAAGCGTGAAGCTGAATTTCAGAAGCTGCGTCGTGATCTGGAAGAGTCCACCCTTCAGCATGAAGCTACCGCTGCTGCCCTCCGCAAGAAACAGGCAGACAGTGTGGCCGAGCTGGGAGAGCAAATCGACAACCTCCAGCGTGTCAAGCAGAAGCTTGAGAAAGAGAAGAGTGAATACAAAATGGAGATTGATGATCTCTCCAGCAACATGGAGGCTGTTGCCAAAGCAAAGGTTGAGAATTGTTTTTTTAGAGGAATATGTAAAACATGGTTTAGATTGTCAAACATCCATGGTGTTTTGTTTTCAGGGAAATCTTGAGAAGATGTGTCGCACACTGGAGGACCAACTCAGTGAAATCAAGACCAAGTACGATGAGAATGTTCGCCAAATAAATGACATGAGTGCTCAAAGAGCAAGACTTCAAACTGAAAATGGTAACTAAAAAAATAGTTGTATTTTTTGCAATACATGAATATATTCAGAGGAAAATTATTTTTAACGAGTGATTGCAACAAACATAATGAAACAGATAAAGCACAATGTGACACAGTGAATCTAAATCTCAAAAGGTGAGTTTGGCCGTCAGCTGGAGGAGAAGGAAGCTCTTGTTTCTCAGCTCACCAGAGGCAAACAAGCTTTCACTCAGCAAATTGAGGAGCTTAAGAGACATACTGAAGAGGAGGTTAAGGTAATATAACAGAATCTTTGCTCCCTCACATTTGTCAAAACAAAGATAGTAGCATCTGACTTGTTCTTCTAGGCTAAGAATGCTTTGGCACATGCAGTGCAGTCAGCCCGTCATGACTGTGACCTGCTCCGTGAGCAGTTTGAGGAAGAGCAGGAGGCAAAGGCTGAGCTCCAGAGGGGGATGTCTAAAGCAAACAGTGAGGTTGCTCAGTGGAGAAGCAAATATGAAACAGATGCCATCCAGCGCACAGAGGAACTTGAAGAGGCCAAGTATGAATTTCAGAAAAAATATGTTATAATGTTTTTAACTTTTTAATTACATGTTACGTCGGCGCCAATGGCCTTGTGGTTAATGTGTCAAAGTGCGAGTGCACTTGCGTTCGACCCAAGTTCTTTTCGCAAATCTACTGTTGATTCCCGTTCCCACCCCCCGTCTCTATCCAAATATGTTCCTGTCTGTTCTCCACTGTCCTATTCTTGAGAAAATAAACATTTGTAAAAAGATGACATATCATAGAATGTTTTGACCGTTGGTAACAATATGCACAACAGGAAGAAGCTGGCTCAGCGTCTGCAAGAGGCAGAAGAACAAATTGAGGCTGTAAACTCCAAATGTGCCTCTCTGGAGAAGACCAAGCAGAGACTACAGGGTGAAGTAGAGGACCTCATGATAGATGTGGAGAGAGCGAATTCATTGGCTGCTAACCTTGACAAGAAACAGAGGAACTTCGACAAGGTAATTTGGTTATTCGGATTTTAGAAATGAACTACCTTCTCAGCACTAATAATATTGACTCTGACCCAAAGGTTCTGGCAGATTGGAAGCAGAAGTATGAAGAGGGTCAGGCAGAGCTGGAAGGTGCCCAGAAAGAGACTCGCTCACTCAGCACTGAACTGTTCAAGTTAAAGAATTCCTATGAGGAGTCTTTGGATCATCTGGAGACACTCAAGAGAGAAAACAAGAATCTGCAGCGTAAGAATGAAATTGTTCAATGCAATATTAACCTGAATGTGTCTTAATGTGAGTCTGGATTGGTAAATTACACTGAGTATTGTACTTTTCAGTATGGGCTGATCATATTTATGTCTATTCTGTAGAGGAGATCTCAGATCTGACTGAGCAGTTGGGTGAGACTGGTAAGAGCATTCATGAGCTGGAAAAGTCCAAGAAGACAGTAGAGATGGAGAAGGCTGAGATTCAAACCGCCCTGGAGGAGGCTGAAGTGAGTATCTGGAGATGAAAGAAGAAAGTAGACTATAGATTATGCTATCTCAGGGTTCGGCAACCGTTTTTATTACATTGCGTACCGTTACCTTTTTTTTTGTTTATCACTGTGCCATATCAACATTATTGTTTAAATTTACGTTCTAATAATATCTCAATATATTATACGTCCATTATATGTTATCTGTTTACAAATATTGTAACATTAGTTCATTTTCAAATTATTTCGATAACAACTGTATTAATTTAACTAAAAAAAATAAATGTTGTACAAGTAGGCTACTTTGGTCTGGCTAGTAATGTAGTTAACTAATATTAAAGACTGGGTTAGTATTTTTTCAAAGCTTTAGAAAACGAATTAGGGCCGAGTACCACAAGAAATTTATGTTGAGGAGAGAAAAGAGCAAGCTGAAATTAGAAAGACTGTAGAAAGAGCCATGTGATATTTATTATGTAAAAAGTAAAGGGTCTGTGGATTTTGAGTATAGAAGAATATATCTGGAACCAGTGTGCGCCTTGTATTTATTCATGTTGTCTTGTTTTCCTCATTTAACAGGGCACCCTGGAGCATGAGGAGTCAAAGATTCTCCGTGTCCAGCTTGAGCTAAATCAGGTGAAGGGTGAGATTGACAGGAAGCTTGCAGAGAAGGATGAGGAGATGGAGCAGATCAAGAGAAACAGCCAAAGAATCATCGAATCCATGCAAAGCACACTGGACTCTGAAGTCAGGAGCAGAAATGATGCTCTGAGAATCAAGAAGAAGATGGAGGGAGATCTTAATGAGATGGAGATTCAGCTGAGCCATGCCAATCGCCAGGCTGCTGAGGCCCAGAAACAGCTGAGGAATGTTCAGGGACAACTCAAGGTATGTGACTTCCCTTTGACTTTTGCATAAACGAAGAGCATAGATTAAGCCTTGAATAATATTATTGTAGTAAAGTTTAGACACAGGCTTGTAGAAAAAACTAATGATATGTTCAGGATGCCCAACTTCATCTTGATGATGCCGTGAGAGGACATGAAGACATGAAGGAGCAGGCGGCCATGGTGGAGCGCAGAAACACTTTGATGCAGGCTGAGATTGAAGAGCTGAGAGTTGCTCTGGAGCAGACAGAGAGAGGCCGCAAAGTGGCTGAACAAGAGCTGGTGGATATCAGTGAGCGTGTTGGACTGCTTCACTCTCAGGTAACAACATTATCTTGTTATATTGTCTTCTATTTTATTTATTTTATTTGAACACTGCTTTCTATTCTAATGTTTTTCATCCAATGTGTAGAACACAAGTCTCCTGAACACCAAGAAGAAGCTTGAGTCTGACCTTGTTCAGGTCCAGGGTGAAGTCGATGACACTGTACAGGAAGCAAGAAATGCAGAAGAGAAGGCCAAGAAGGCCATCACTGATGTGAGTAATGAAGAGCTACAGATTTAAAATATAGTTTGGTTCCTAATTATTTGAAATGTAATGGTTTTGCAATCAATTTGAAACAAGAGGATGTTCTTTTGAATTACAGGCTGCCATGATGGCTGAAGAGCTTAAGAAGGAGCAGGACACCAGCTCTCATCTGGAGAGGATGAAGAAGAATCTTGAGGTCACAGTAAAGGACCTGCAACACCGTCTGGATGAAGCTGAGAATCTGGCCATGAAGGGAGGAAAGAAACAACTCCAGAAACTGGAAAGCAGAGTGAGTATTTCAGAACCACATAAAACATCATATTATTCACTGTGTAAAGAATTTCTCTGCAAATTGTTGTTGAGGTTGTTGGCATTTTTGACATTGACAGTTAAATATTGACAGTCAAATATTATACTGTTCCTAAATGACTAAGAGGCACTATCCAAGTTGTACATTTCTCTATTACCTTATATGTTCTTCTGTAGGTTCGTGAGCTTGAGACTGAAGTTGAAGCTGAACAGAGACGTGGAGCTGATGCTGTAAAAGGTGTCCGCAAATATGAGAGAAGAGTAAAGGAGCTCACCTACCAGGTATCTATTTAACCATGTCTATCGACCCAAGTGTAAAAGTTAAACATGATTTATATTAAAACATTTAAAATGGTTTGTAGACAGATGAGGATAAGAAGAATGTCGCAAGACTACAAGATCTGGTTGACAAGCTTCAGATGAAAGTTAAAGGATATAAGAGGCAGGCTGAAGAGGCGGTATGTAAAACATCTGCATGTTTTAATTCACATATGCAGTTGCATACTTATTTACGAAGCGTAGTTTCTAACATGTCTAACATTTCTTTTTAAGGAGGAACAAGCCAACTCTACCCTGTCCAAGTTAAGGAAGGTACAGCATGAGCTGGAGGAGGCTGAGGAGCGTGCTGACATTTCTGAGTCTCAGGTCAACAAACTCAGAGCCAAGAGCCGAGATGTTGGAAAGGTCAGTTGAATAACATTCTACACGGTCTGTAAATGTTTTGTTGCATTTACAAAGTTCAAATAAGTTAGCTTTTTTATTGAAATAAAAACACAAATACATTCCGAAAAGCATGGAGACTGCATTCAGCTTATTATTAAAAATGGTTTACTGGCAGTTTGTCTAATTTGCATCTTTTATTCTTAGGCAAAAGAAGAGTGACACCTACGACCTGAACCTAAAGGGAAAATCTACTTAAATCATATAATATGATATTTTGTGGAAAGTCCTCTTACAATAAAAATCATGATAAAGAATGTATATCCTTGGTTTATTTCATTTTCAAAAGAAATTATGTTAAGACCACCATACAACTACTGGGACACATAACAATATCACTTTAGCACTCAGCTTAGTTGGCATTGTGTTAATGAGTTTTAAATGACATATTTACATTTATTTCGTGGTTTAAAGAAGTATATCAAAACTTAAACCTTTATGGTTGTAGCCAAGCTAAACAGTTCAGAGTTTCAAGGTCTTCGGATGGCAGAATTTGTGTAATAAACTTAAATCACATGTTCTAGGAGGCTGAATTAAACTCTGTGATCAACTTATCTATTTACATTTCATTGTCACACAATTTAAATTAGTTAATTCACTGGTGTGCTTGCCTTTTATGAAGAGCAAGCTAATGTTCACCTGTGTGCAAGCTAAAGAGAACAAGTGAATGGAAAGTAAAAAGCGTGCTGATAATAGTGAGTCTCAGATAAACAAGCTCAAATAATTTATTATTATAATTTTTACAGAATAACCAACACCAGTTATTACGTAAATGTTTATGTTTTATGTTTAACTGCTAAACTATAACATATCTACAACATCTTGTGATTGTTTTTAAGATATTTGGACACTGTTACTAGTTTTATTAGGTACAGAAGACAGTTCGGGCATCTGTTTGTCATGACTCTCAAGGTGAGACATGGCGTGAGAACCCAAGTGCAGGCAGACACAGACGGTATAGATGGTACAAGGATTTATTAAACATAGACACTGACAAAACAAGCAAAACAAAAACCCACGATGGGGTAAAACAATACAGGGAAATATAAACTTTAACAACGAACAAGGACACTGACTTACTCAACTAAAACTAAGAAAACAAACACTTGGAACAAACACTAAACTAACACTTACTAGACAAGGGAGACAGGAACAAGGCACGAGGTTTGACAACAGGTACAGCGACAGGAACATATACAAGAACACGATCATCAAACAGGTATCAAACAGCAACAGCAAGTAATGCACGAGCAACGAGACAAAGAAACATGAGGACTCTTTATAGGCAAGGTAATTAACAGAAACTAGGAAACAGGAGGGTAGGAATGATCACGCGACTCGGGGAGAGTATGGAATACCGTCATTGTCAAAAACCTCTCTCCCCACACAAAACCATCAGGCAATGCCATGGCTCCACTTGAGACAAGAATAAAACATGACATGATAGTGGAACCATGACACTGTTACAGTATACCACATAATAATAATATTTTGTACACTGTAACATTTGAAGTCCCCCATGCAGAGTCTGGAAAATGCTGAAAACTGTTGGATGTACTGTTACAAGTGTACAGTGAATATGAGCATATTTTTTGAAAGAAAAGCAACACAGCCGCAGCAGTAAAAGAAAGAGAGTTGGCGTGGGAGACAATTGCTTCACGTGTCAATGCGTAAGTGAAATTTTCATTCACTTTTATATTAATTTTGTTGAAACTGTCGAACTGTGAAATATATCTAGCTCTCTCTCTCTCTATATATATACTGTTTATATATACACACCTAAGTTTTTTTTCATGTAAGTGCAATCTTTCTGCAATAAAAAGAACATGGCAGCAGCTGAAAGTGAACATCATTCATGCATGTGAGTTTAAAGAAATAAAATGCTCTTGCTTGTAGGAAATGTTTGATATATTAATTAAACTGGCATTGAAAGTTATGAGGATATGAGAAACCGAGCACTATGGCCATAGAAGACAGAAAACTGGCCATTCTCGCACCTGCTCCCAAAAAAATCATGGCTGGTTTTTCTAAATCCTGTCTGTAGACATCTGGATTGTATTGTCCTAGAAACCACAACCAATGAAAGTCATCATCGGTTGCAATGGCCACTAGAAAAAATCCTCTGTGCTTGTCTTAATTAGGGTAATGACATTACTTTGACCATTTCATTTCTAATCAGCCAACAGAAATTGCAGAGGAACGTTAAACCGGAGGAGGACATGCACCACCACCTCTGAACGATGCAGAGGAGATGGCCTTGAGCCTCAACACTGGCGACCAATGGCTGAGGGAGGGAGTTCATCAGAACCTGTCACTCCCCAGGATACAAGTGCTGATATATTATTTAAGAGGCCTACATATCTTGATTTCTACAGAATCTTTTATATAGTTATAATTATTTCACTTTGGCCTTTTTCTTTGTCCCAGCGTATTCTGATGGTAATATTTTCCTTGTCACAACAGAACCCCAGGCAGTTGTAAGTGGCCTACCCAATGCATCAGAATTTAAGGGCATTCTTAAAAAGTGAATACTACACCAAATGCTCATCTTCACTGGATGACGGGGAAGAAGAAACCTTGTCTGCTGACACAGAGAGGCATACAGAGGTAATGTTCATATGATGCATCTCCAAATCACACACTCTGTAGTAGGCCTCTAGAGTGCTAGTTGGTACGTATGCACAAACTGACATGCTTCTCTTTTTTTGAACAGAGCATGACAGAACAGAAGGAGGAACCATCAAATTCTGACACACAAATTAACTCAGGTCAGTAATGTTCAGTAAATGCCATCGTTTAGGTCTGCAGACTTCAATATCTAAACTCAGTCTTGTGTTTTTCAGTTGCAAGTTAAGGAGCTATATGAGCTGTAGGTTGGTACAGGTAATCCCTATCACCCTGCAGAAGGCCATCGGTCTCTCCTGTAAGGTCACATGGTTCAGTGCTTTTCCACAGACTGACAGACATGACCATGTTTTCAGTGCATATATTTACTTACATTGGCCCATTCTGTTGCTCAGGGATGACTCAGGGCCACTTAGACACTACATTTGTAATTATGTGTACAGCATCACATTTGATCTTCACAGTGAAAAACAAAGACATCTTGGCTTAAGGCCAAGATCTATTGGGAAGAATCAATTGTTACGTCATCATTCTACCTAGGTTCCTAGCCAATTATCACTTAACCCTAGGAGTATATAAGTACGGTACTCACCCCTTTCACATTCGCAGACATCGAAGTAAGCGTCTACCCTCCATGCTCCCCACCACCACCAGGTCGGTCCCTGTCCTGTGTCAGGGGGAAGTCTCCGCCCCTGCCTTCATCTCAGGCAGGATCTGCAAGAATCCATAACTCCTGGATTCTAATACGGATGGGGCCTACGCCAAAGTCTTCTATTTTATATCATGTTTACTCATAAATTTTATTCATAGTATTCAATATTCTCTGCCTCTTGAATTTTTTTTGTAGAAATTAGAGTTACTGTTCTTGGACACAGTCTTTGACATTAGGAAACATTAGTCAGTATAACCTGCACATTAATGCTGTGGATGGACTTCAGATTGACATAATCGACCGCATTTTGGGATAGACCGATGATGGGAATATGAGTGCCATCAATGCAACCAATAACATTGGGAAACATTTATTTAATTAGCCTAGTTTACAAAGATGTACACCATTTTCCTGGAAATCCTGTGAAACTCCTCTTTGATGGCTCTCACAGGTTCGTGGCCAGAGAAACTTAACAAAAATGTGCAAAAAGTGCTTGAGAGTGAGACACACTTCGCTTACCGCTTTGCATACAGCTATCTTGCTAACGTGTTCTGCATCACTGGTGTTACATAGAAAGCAACCATTAGCAAAGAAACATAAGGCCATACAAAGATTCTTCTCAGATGTAAGAGCACAGCCACGACGACTGAGGTTTGTGATGTAAGGATGAAGCAGAGTGTGGATAATGTATTGTAAAGAAAATTAGCATCGCTCAAATAAAAAATCCTCCGGTACATGATTAAACATCCAAACTCTCCCGACGTAAATTTAACTCTCTACGAATTGATGCAACTTCCTCATATACGGGTTCCTGAATAAACGGACATGCCATTTTAATGTCCGTGTGACGAAATTGTGCGCGATTAGGGAAAACAAATAAATAAACAAATGGCGTAGGCAATTTCAAAACCGCTTGTGCTTCGAAAAGGGGCAGAGATTGTAACAAACTCCGGGTTTGTGGAATAAAACCAGCTCGCGACCAGGTTAGGTAGAAAGAGTAGGTTATATGGTTACTCACTCTGAGTATGAGACACCTCAATTTCTGAAGAGGAAAAGCCTGATTATTCCGTTTTCCAGGGTCAACCTACTCTGAGTTTGCACTTACCCTGCTTTCTGAAACAGGCCCCAGGTCGTAAAGTTTACATCCGCCTGATTATAATACTACGATGTTTACTGCACAATCAATGATTTTTAATTTTGTCATTGTTGTTTAAGGGTTTCTTGTTTGTTCTGAGTCATTAAACTGTCCACTGACCTTCTAAAAAATTACCCAGACCCTCAAGAATCTTTGCTTTTTCAGCATTTTTGTATATATGACACATTTCCAGCAGTAACAGTATGATGTTGAGATTCATCTGTTTACATTGAGGACAATCAAGAGACTCATACACAGCTATTTAAATAAACAGAAAGATCCAGTGATGCTCATAAAAGCAATACGATTAATTTAAAGTCAGGTGGGTGTAAAGCACTGAAAATGTTTTTTGGTGTAAATTGTTATTGTTTTGCTTACATATTTGTTTCATTTAGATATGTCTTTCAGAAGCTTTAAAACACTAATATGCTTCTCAGGAAATAAAATATAAAAATGTTACACCAGAAAAATCTGATATTATTCTTCGTGAACTTTATGTTCACATTTCTTTCATAAAATAACTTTTTCAGGGCAGGACTAAATTTATTTTATAAATATTTTTATATTTTTCCAGATTCTGCAAGAGGTGATGTAAACTTTTACCTCAACTAGATGCCTAAAATATATCATAATGAACGGGTTATCTCCTGTACACCTGTCTGATTTATTATCCATTTATAAGCCTCCAAGGTCTATGAGGTCATCCAGCCAGAGTCTATTAGATGTTCCTTGTGCCAAAATTAAAGTGAGAGGAGACCTTTTCATGTTATATATGCTGTACCAATGCATGCATTTAAATCAAAGCTCAAGATGCACCTTTGCTCTCTAGCTTTTAATTGCAATTTACTATGCTATTTGGTCTTCTCTGTGCTGTTCTTTAATTTAATTCATGCTGTATGCTTGGATGTAAATTTAATTGCTTTATTTTATATTGCTTTTTTAATCGATTGCACACCACCTTTGTCAACAGCACTTGTTTTTAACGGTGCTATATGAATAAAAAGTTTAAAGTTATAATCAATGTTACAGTATACATGAAAAAATATTTAAATAAAGAACAACTGTTTTTAGTCTGCGCTGCAGCACTCTTATGATAGAGGAAGACAGATTCACATAATACAAAAGACTGAAAAGCTAAACCAACATGGAGCATTACAAAGGGGAAAGTATTAAATTGATATATGATTTAATAATACTATAAATATTTATCCAAAAAGAGAATAAATTCTTAATGGTATAGATATATAGTTTACCACACCCTGAGTATATCAGTTTAGCTAGTAAATTGTTGCAGGAGTATTAGTGCTTTAAAGTCTATTTATATGCATTGTTCCATGCCATGAGTGCATTACAGGGCTGTTTGTTGATTGAAGGCTCTTTGGGTTTGCACAGCTAGCTATTTTAGTTGGCACATATGTCACTGGAGAGAAAGATCCAAGATATGTCCTGAAGATTGTCAAAGATATATAGCAAACATGTTTCCCAGAAGACAAAATAATAAAAATTTACACCATTCATCCTGTTTAGAGGATTACGCCTGACCATACTGTACCGTGTTCTATGAATATTTGGATCTTTTTAATAGCTGTGTGCTGTATAGGTCTCTTAACTGTCCTCGCTGTGCAAAAGTGAAGATTAGTCTCAACATCACACAGTCACTGCAGGACAGGCGTCAAATATGCAAAAGATCATGCAAAAGTGAAGACCTGATAGACGTTTCCTGATAGTCAGTGGATAGTTTAATGTCTCGGGACAAACAAGATAATCATAAACAACTACCACGAAACCTTAACAGTCGTAAATTGGAGTAACATTACACCCCATTACGAATCAAGAACGTTTTTGAACTTTTGAAGTGCTCTTCAAGAATGTTTAGAAAATTCTGTGTGATTTACATTTGTGATTTGCTTAAGTTTGTTCAGGGCAGTATTCAATTAAATACAACCCAAAACAAATAAGTTATTTTATCTAATGTTATCTTACTATTTATTTTTCTTAAACTATGTAAATTGTAATATGTATGTAAACTCGTGACAGTCACTGTAAAAGAAAATTTTCTATTGCTTGAGAAATATCTTACATTTCCAATAAGCAATGATCATTTAACTTCATTTAGGATCATAAAGTTTCCAATGTTCCCCTCCTATTTTTAGATCGTTCCCACTCCTCTGGCGCCACCTTTTGCAGGAAAAACTTTCCAGCTCGTCCTTGGATAGGTTAGTTGTCATCCTAGACAACGTAGCGGTACCTGTTGGCTGATTTAAAATGTGCATATGGAATTCGGATACTGCATATATAGAATAATGTTTTTGACACAATTTGATGAAAACAACAAACACGGTTCTGGATTTCGGCCGAAAATTTCGTGCTGTTCACTGGTGATAACAATAGCTGATGCGTGAGATTTTAATGCAACCTTTAAATGATTTAACAAGGGTTCATAAAGACAATGCCCCTTGTCATACGTAGCTAACTTTTGATGATCTAACTAAATACTGAATGTTATACGATGTTTTTTCAATAACTTCGTTGGCCATTCTTTTATGTTGGGACGTAAGCGGTCATATTTTCGATATGCTAGCCTTCTTTAGGTAAAACAAAATGGGTTTTGGTCTTTTTAATGGTCACTTTTATGGACAATATCATATTTCCACGGTGGATTGTCCATGAAAGTCACCACAAAAGTGACTTAAATGAACACCACCACAGGATACTGCACCCCATATGGCGATATGCCCAGATATAACGCATTAGTTGCGCCGGACGAAAATAGAAATGGTATGAAAGAAATTCACTGCAATGTAGTCTACACTGATCAGCTAATCCAAAATGTATGCTAACTGATATGTAGGCTATATGTATTAATGTAAATAATGAAAATGTGAATTATTATACGTGTGTAAGGTTTCGGTTTACATCTATTGTTACATCTTTTATGAAACAAATTAATAAAACATCCCTCACCCTAACAAAAACTCTCCATAGTAGGCTACTGCATGTTAAACAATTGTGATATTTTGTGATGCAGTTAATAAATAAAACAATTTCCAGAAAACAATCCATCGTTCTTTTTTCTTATTTCTTAATCAAGCCAATACATATTTGTAGACATTTTAATAATCCAAAAACATCCACACCAACATCCCTGATAGATTGTTTGAATGAATATTCATTTAAATGACCCTGGAACTGGTTTTTTATAGATGGTTACATTCTTTCTTTACTGTGAATGGACAGCTTCTATATACAGAAATTAAACCTTCAATGCCTAGCCATATTTAGCATCTGCTTGGTGTGCAAGTTCATCTCAATATAAGAGAGGAGGGGATGATAAGGCCTGAGACTGGAGGGGGTTGAACCAACTGCTGGTAAGCGTCTGTTGACTTTGCAATGACAGCAATTGATATTGACCTCAAATTGACATATTATGACAAAATAAAATCAAAATCATTGTTTAATCATCGAAATTTA
The DNA here is from genome assembly GCF_015846415.1 of Triplophysa dalaica. NCBI lineage: Eukaryota > Metazoa > Chordata > Actinopteri > Cypriniformes > Nemacheilidae > Triplophysa > Triplophysa dalaica. The sequence goes on from NC_079545.1 coordinate 20,345,045, forward strand.
AATGTAATGTTTTACAGGGCATTGGGAATTAAGTCTGGTCACAAGGAGAAGGAAGGTAGGTGGTTTTCACAATAGGCTACTGTTTTGAAATGTATGTTTTATCTGTGTTGCCTGTCTATGCAGCCACTCAAGACCTCGTTTTTGTATACCTAAGACATGTACTCATATATTGGTAATCAAGGGATTTAGAATCACTAAATAGAAGAAAACTATTGTACACAGTCTCAATGGAATTAGTGAAGTTGTCACTTTTTTACGTGTCACCCAGCACGAATTTAAACAAATAGTATTTAATTAAGTGGTATCTTTAATACGTATAAATATGAATGCAATCTGATGGGAATTTATAGCAATTTTACCAGGTATCTTATTCACGTGAATTAGTATTTCCTATGTTCTCATTCATATGTTTTGTTGTGAATTGACTTTGTCTCAGTGACATTAGGTTTGGGCGTGGGGCTAGAGTAGCTATTTTTCAGAGTAGCTATTTTTCAGTGTTTGCCCTCTCGAAAAGCTCACCTTTTTAGCAAAATTAGCCAATGCCTAGCCACCACCTAAAATATGTACGTCTTCCTAAAAAATCAGTTTATAAATGTACATTAACTGTGTCTGTGTATTAAAAGTCAAGCTGAGTGACATGATAAAAAGTCATCCTGAGTGAAACGAAAAATGGGGAAATTTGTGTCCATGAACACGAATCAATAGATTTATAGATTTAAAATTTCGTGACTATACCACAAATTGCATTGAGACTTAACGATTATAGAAATATTTTGATTATTGTTATATATATATATATATATATATATATATGTGTGCATGTGTGATGCATTTAAATGTTAATATTGTGTTTATTAATAATTTTTTTGTATTATATTTATTATCAATTTATTTCCACCAAATGTTTTCCAGTAACCTGCCACCATGAGTACTGACGCAGAGATGGCCGTTTATGGCAAAGCTGCCATTTTCCTCCGTAAGCCTGAGAAGGAGAGAATTGAGGCTCAGAGCAAACCCTTTGATGCTAAGGCTGCCTGCTATGTGACTGATCCCAAAGAGCTATACGTCAAAGGAACAATCAAGAGCAAAGATGGTGCCAAAGTCACTGTTATTGTGAATGATACTAAGGAGGTAAAATATCCACATTTCTCAATGATCATCATCAAAAAAGTACAAATCAAATGTCTGCTGAATCGCTTTAAAGGCTGAGTAGGCAATCCTCTCCAGAAACGTTTTTGTCATGCTGGTTGAAAGTCTCATAACATCCTGATAGTAATCAATAAGTAAAGCAACACATTGGTATTTTAATAATTATATACCTTCTGTGAAAGGCGTAGGGGCAAAAATGTTGGGCTAATTACAGCCCTCGGTCCAAGGGCAATGATACGTCATATGTACATTTTCAGTCAGCGTTTTATGCATCCAACTGTGCACCATATGCACGCAAACATCATACGTCATCAGCGCGCTCATGTGCGAAGTGCAGGCAGCGGGACAATGGGGAACAGAGAGCAGGTACCTGAAGATGTTCGCTATTGTAGATGTAATTCACTTTGTACTCTAATGTTTTCTCAACGGTGAATGTGAAATGATCTCGCTGGAACTGATGCAACAGCTTCTGGTCTGTGCGGGCGCTCATGTGTTTTGGAGGAGGTGTGGCTTTGGATGGTGATTCAGGATGGGGATTGCATGATTTCACTGCTAGCAGGAAAACATTAGCATTTTCCAAATGATCTACTCTGCCTTTAATAGGAGAAAACTGTTAAGGAGGAGGATGTTTGTCCAATGAATCCTCCCAAGTATGACAAGATTGAGGACATGGCCATGATGACCCATCTCAATGAACCCTCTGTGCTGTATAACCTCAAAGAGCGTTACGCAGCATGGATGATCTATGTAAGTGAAGCAGAAAATAAAACATCATTCAAGTTCATTATGACTGTGATGCTGCAATCGGATGGTTTCTCTGTTCGTTTCAGACCTACTCAGGACTCTTCTGTGCTACTGTGAACCCATACAAGTGGCTCCCAGTGTATGATGCAGAAGTGGTGTCTGCCTATAGAGGCAAAAAGCGTATGGAGGCCCCACCCCACATCTTCTCTGTCTCTGATAATGCCTATCAGTTCATGCTTACTGGTAAGAGATTCATTTTGAATGGCAAGATGATTTGGGTTTGTGAAATTAGGGTTTTTCGGACTTAATGAAACAATTATCTAAACAAAATTACCATTAAATTTACAGACAGAGAGAATCAGTCTGTCCTGATCACGTATGTATTTACTTTTATAAGATGTTTAAAATAGTTACTGTTATACATTACTTTCATGAAATTTTTACATGTCTTATCATATTCTGTCTGATAATCATCTCTTGTAAACCAGTGGAGAATCTGGTGCTGGAAAGACTGTGAACACCAAACGTGTCATTCAGTACTTTGCCACAGTTGCAGTGCATACTGACAAGAAGAAAGAAGCAGTCAACCAAATGAAGGTGTGATACAAAAAGCAATGTTCTTAATACATAAAAATAGAACTTTCTATTAATATTATTAATAGCATTTAATACATAAACTTCTTAACTTCACAGGGATCTCTTGAGGACCAGATCATTGCTGCTAACCCTTTGCTTGAGGCTTATGGTAATGCCAAGACTGTGAGAAATGACAACTCCTCTCGTTTTGTAAGTTTTCAATTCCATGCAGTACAATTAGTTGTATGTTATATTTTTATCTAAATATTTATTGTGAAAGGCTTGTTGCCACAATAAAAAAGTAAAACTTAATTTTGTCTAAACAGGGTAAATTCATCAGAATTCACTTTGGCACATCTGGAAAACTCGCTAGTGCTGACATTGAGACATGTAAGAGACCGTAAAAAATATTTCCTAACCGACATTTGTTTGAATACTATTAAGTATTTAATTTCTTGACCAGACCTGCTGGAGAAGTCTAGAGTGACATTCCAGCTTTCAGATGAGAGAGGCTACCACATCTTCTACCAGATGATGACCAACCACAAGCCTGAGCTGATTGGTAGGTGCATAAGTGTCATTCAAACCTTTAAAGAGTACATAACTAGGCATTTTTAAGGTCCAACTTTGGTTTATATAGTCTCCAACAACAGTTTTATGTACATAGAAGGTGTAAAAACCCTATTTCTTTTTAATAGCCAGTTTTTCTTACCTTACTTCTTGACTGACTTTCCACTGGCCTAGTCTGATGAGATTTGTCAGATGGTCTAGTCTGCTGTGATTGGTCTACTGCGAATGAGGTTCACGAGCTGAAGTGTTTGGGGGAGAAGAGTGAAGTTGTCGCAGGCAGTCCTAGCAAAACATAGGCGGGGACTCTATGTAGTGACATAAATCCGCGGTGTTTCTTGAATCGGACTAGGGACGACTTATTTGCATGATTCAGAGTCGAATCCCTTTTTTCAAGCCAATACCTTTGTCATTCATTCACCTTCGGATTTACAACTTGACAGACTGATTACTTTAAAACATTACATATTAATGATCTCATGTTACGTACTCTTTAAAATAACACTTAATATTGTGAAATAATCATAAACAACCTTTGTATGTTACAGAAATGACGCTCATCACAACAAACCCCTATGACTTCCCCATGTGCAGTCAGGGTCAGATCACAGTGGCAAGCATTGATGATAAAGAGGAGCTGGTTGCCACTGATGTGAGTCATTATTATTTGAGTTAATGGTATTGTAGATATAATAAATATGCCTGATTATTTGGCTCATCCTTTTCTGTAACTTCTAGACTGCTATTGACATTCTGGGCTTCAGTGGTGAGGAGAAAATGGCCATCTACAAGTTCACTGGAGCTGTGCTGCATCATGGTAACATGAAGTTCAAGCAGAAACAGCGTGAAGAGCAGGCTGAGCCTGATGGCACAGAGGGTGAGACTTTATGGTTCTATCGGCATGTCACATTTTTTTTATTGTTCATGGCATTAATTGAATAAATGTTCATTTTCAAAAACACAATTGCAGAGGCTGACAAGGTTGCCTATCTTTTGGGCTTGAACTCTGCTGATATGCTGAAGGCTTTGTGCTACCCAAGAGTGAAGGTGGGAAATGAGTATGTGACCAAAGGTCAGACTGTGCCACAGGTATGTAGTAACATATGCAAACAAAAACATTTTAAACATGACAATTATAAATCTGCCTTATAATTATAAAAAATGGTTAAATGTAACTGTTTTCTACATCCAGGTGTACAACTCTGTTAGTGCTCTGGCCAAATCTATCTATGAGAGGATGTTCTTGTGGATGGTTGTTCGAATCAACCAGATGTTGGACACAAAACAAGCCAGACAGTTTTTCATTGGTGTTCTGGATATCGCTGGCTTTGAGATCTTTGATGTAAGAATGATTCTCTTTTCTCCATTCAAAGTTGACTGATTCATATCCAATTATCTGCAAATATTTGTTTTTCTCTCTCTCTAGTACAACAGCATGGAGCAGCTGTGCATCAACTTCACCAATGAGAAACTCCAACAGTTTTTCAACCACCACATGTTTGTGCTGGAACAAGAGGAGTACAAAAAGGAGGGCATTGTTTGGGCGTTTATTGACTTTGGCATGGACTTGGCTGCTTGCATTGAGCTTATTGAGAAGGTTTTGACTGGTTTATAGAACTCTTCATGCAAATCTTTTAATTTTGAATCTGTGTGATATAAGTAAAACTCCACTTTTTTTAACAGCCCATGGGTATCTTCTCCATCCTTGAAGAAGAGTGCATGTTCCCCAAGGCCTCAGACACAACGTTCAAGAACAAGCTGTATGATCAGCACCTTGGCAAGTGTAATGCTTTCCAGAAACCAAAGCCTGTCAAAGGCAAGCCTGAGGCTCACTTCTCCCTGGTTCACTATGCTGGAACTGTGGACTACAACATTACTGGCTGGCTGGACAAGAACAAGGATCCACTGAATGAGTCTGTTATACAGCTGTACCAGAAGTCTTCAGTCAAACTGCTGAGTACTTTCTACCCACCTGTTGTTGAAGGTAATTAAAAAACCCACTTTGTTAATGTAATGATTTTTCCAATTAATCTAACTCTAAATTAGTGTTGCACAGATTTCTTGTCATTATATTATATGTATTCGTCCTTTTTAAACAGAGAAGGGAGGCAAGGGAGGCAAGAAGAAGGGTGGTTCCATGCAGACTGTGTCTTCTCAGTTCAGAGTATGTAATTTTCCAAAATTATAAAAACGACATAATTATAGAATTAATGATGAATGATAACACTGACACTGTGAGCGATGTTACAGGAGAATCTGGGCAAGCTAATGACCAACTTGAGGAGCACTCACCCCCACTTTGTACGTTGTCTAATTCCCAATGAGTCCAAGACTCCAGGTAAAATAATAAAGCTCTGACATTTATTCTGATAGTAAAAGGACATGCAGTTATGTTAATGAGAGGAGTTGTTCATCAACCAAAGTCATACCATCCACTGTTTTTATAGGTCTCATGGAGAACCACCTGGTTATCCACCAGCTGAGGTGTAACGGTGTACTGGAGGGTATCAGAATCTGTAGAAAGGGCTTCCCCAGCCGAATCCTCTATGCTGACTTCAAACAGAGGTAAATGGGACCATTTCTTGTTTGAGGCCAATCTTCATTAAATCAAAGATGTAAATCAAAGAAGTTTGATTCATCCACAGATACAAGGTACTGAATGCCAGTGTTATCCCTGAGGGACAATTCATGGACAACAAGAAAGCTTCTGAGAAACTCCTGGGATCCATCGATGTTGATCATGAAGAGTACAGATTTGGACACACAAAGGTTCACATTATACTTAAAAATGATAAAAGTTACAGAAACAATGATATTTAGTTTGGTGCTAGTTCAGATTAAATTAATCTCTGGATTATTGTTCATACATGCAGGTGTTCTTCAAAGCTGGTCTTCTAGGTACTCTTGAGGAGATGCGTGATGATAAACTGGCTACTCTGGTCACTATGACTCAGGCTCTCTGCCGAGGTTTCCTCATGAGGAGAGAGTTTGTGAAGATGATGGAGAGGAGGTGAGTGCTGTAATAAATAAAAATGCTACAAAAATATAATTTTTAATGACATTTAATCCCGCATTTAATAATTTTAATGACAATTCATTCAAAGGGACTCCATTTACACCATTCAATACAACATCCGCTCATTCATGAATGTCAAACACTGGCCATGGATGAAGGTTTACTACAAGATTAAGCCCCTGCTAAAGAGTGCTGAGACTGAGAAGGAGCTGTCAAGTATGAAAGAGGGGTTTGCAAAATGCAAAGAAGATCTTGCAAAAGCTGAAGCCAAAAAGAAGGAGCTTGAAGAGAAAATGGTTGCTCTACTTCAAGAGAAAAATGATCTGCAGCTGCAAGTAGCCTCTGTGAGTGTTTTTCACTTAATTCATTGAATGTCAAATGTTTTGAGATTTTGTTTGTTTGTTTTCAAATAGCAATCTATTTTTTTTTCAGGAATCTGATAATCTCACAGATGCTGAGGAGAGGTGTGAGGGTCTGATCAAGAGCAAAATCCAACTTGAAGCTAAACTCAAAGAGACGACTGAGAGACTGGAAGATGAAGAAGAAATCAATGCTGAACTTACAGCAAAGAAGCGGAAACTTGAGGATGAGTGTTCTGAACTGAAGAAAGACATTGATGACCTGGAGCTCACCTTGGCTAAAGTTGAGAAGGAGAAACATGCCACTGAGAATAAGGTTTGTGATTGCAAAAAGTACTTTTTTATTTATTATTACAGATAATATGAACACGTTTAAAATAATGGAACTGATTATGAATGTGATAAAATGATCTAAAATCACAATTTACACAGGTAAAGAACCTGACTGAAGAAATGGCATCTCAGGATGAGAGCGTTGCCAAGCTCTCAAAGGAGAAAAAAGCTCTCCAAGAGGCACATCAGCAGACTCTGGACGATCTCCAGGCAGAGGAGGACAAAGTCAATACCCTGACCAAATCCAAGACAAAGCTTGAGCAACAAGTTGATGATGTGAGAAACTGTTCTAAAATTATTATTCAAAAAGATTGTTTGCATACATTAATTTTAAAAACATTGTCTATGTTGATGTCTCATAGCTTGAGGGCTCCCTGGAGCAAGAGAAGAAGCTTCGTATGGACCTTGAGAGAGCCAAGAGAAAGCTTGAAGGAGACCTGAAACTGGCCCAGGAGTCCATCATGGACCTGGAGAATGACAAGCAGCAATCTGATGAGAAGCTAAAAAAGTAAAAAAAAGCATGCTTCAATTAAAACTATACTACTGTCTTGTGATGTTTCATACATGGTTTTGTTCAATTATAACAGGAAAGACTTTGAAACAAGCCAGCTACTCAGCAAGATTGAAGATGAACAATCTCTTGGAGCTCAACTTCAGAAGAAGATCAAGGAGCTTCAGGTATTGATTTAGTCTGCTTAAATAGGTAAATTGTTCAAGAAGGTCAATTCAATATTCTTAAAGTGTGTCTGATTACCTGCTCCTGTAGGCTCGCATTGAGGAACTGGAGGAAGAGATTGAGGCTGAGCGTGCTGCTCGTGCCAAGGTTGAGAAGCAGAGAGCTGATCTCTCCAGGGAACTTGAAGAGATCAGTGAGAGGCTCGAGGAAGCCGGAGGAGCAACCTCTGCTCAGATCGAGATGAACAAGAAGCGTGAAGCTGAATTTCAAAAGCTGCGTCGTGATCTGGAAGAGTCCACCCTTCAGCATGAAGCTACCGCTGCTGCCCTCCGCAAGAAACAGGCAGACAGTGTGGCCGAGCTGGGAGAGCAAATCGACAACCTCCAGCGTGTCAAGCAGAAGCTTGAGAAAGAGAAGAGTGAATACAAAATGGAGATTGATGATCTATCCAGCAACATGGAGGCTGTTGCTAAAGCAAAGGTTGAGAATTGTTTTCTAGAAGAATAAATGAAACATGACACCGATTCTTAAAGATTTAATGGTTTTGTTGTTTTCAGGGCAATCTTGAGAAGATGTGCCGCACACTGGAGGACCAACTCAGTGAAATCAAGTCCAAGAATGATGAGAACCTCCGCCAGCTGAATGACTTTAGTGCTCAAAGAGCAAGACTTCAAACTGAAAATGGTAACATACTGTTTATTTTGTTATTGATTTCAAATTTAAACCTATTAAATGTTTTTATTAAAATAATTATATTTTTATTCAGTTCGACTGAACACAAATTTGAAATTGCCAGATTTAGTTTTGATAAATACAACTTAATTGTGTTTTGAATTAGTGGTACAGTAGTGAAATAAACTGGCACAATAAATAAAATATTGGCACAACGTGACAAACACTCTAAATCTCACAAGGTGAGTTTGGCCGTCAGCTGGAGGAGAAGGAAGGTCTTGTTTCCCAGCTCACCAGAGGCAAACAAGCTTTCACTCAACAAATTGAGGAGCTTAAGAGACATATTGAAGAGGAGGTTAAGGTAATACACCATGATCATTGCTTCTATACATTTGTCACTTCCTGCAGAACAAAGATAATATCAGATTTGTTCTTCTAGGCTAAGAATGCTCTGGCCCATGCAGTGCAGTCAGCCCGTCATGACTGTGACCTGCTCCGTGAGCAGTTTGAGGAAGAGCAGGAGGCAAAGGCTGAGCTCCAGAGGGGAATGTCTAAAGCAAACAGTGAGGTTGCTCAGTGGAGAAGCAAATATGAAACTGATGCCATCCAGCGCACAGAGGAGCTTGAAGAGTCCAAGTATGACTATAAAAAGATCTGATAAATACATTTGTTAATACTATATAAAATTGCACGTCTGACTGATGACTTCAAAATGCCCAACAGGAAGAAGCTGGCTCAGCGTCTGCAAGAGGCAGAAGAACAAATTGAGGCAGTGAACTCCAAATGTGCCTCTCTGGAGAAGACCAAGCAGAGACTACAGGGTGAGGTGGAGGACCTCATGATTGATGTGGAGAGAGCAAATGGATTGGCAGCCAACCTTGACAAAAAACAGAGGAATTTCGACAAGGTAAAGTAATTTAGCAAGAAGATAGATAGTAAGTTTAAACTTTATTGTCCACCGCAGTGGAAATTTGTCTTTTTGTTAATGTGTAATTGTGGTTTATGAGAAGCCAATTACAATCTTACATACTGTAATACAAAAGAGAGGACAGTCCATCAATATAAAAAAATATTTTTTGAAATAGAAACAAAGGGGTTTTCTCTATATTAACAAAAATGTAAACTCACCCAAAGGTTCTGGCAGAATGGAAGCAGAAGTATGAGGAGGGTCAGGCAGAGCTGGAAGGTGCCCAGAAAGAGGCTCGCTCACTCAGCACTGAACTGTTTAAGATGAAGAACTCCTATGAGGAGTCTTTGGATCATCTGGAGACACTCAAGAGAGAAAACAAGAATCTGCAGCGTAAGAATAAATGTGTCTAATTGATTTTGAATCTATATGTGTTGAAATGTACAAATGTTAACCCGGCAGGGGATACTTTTTTATACACAATGAACATTTTCCTTTCTCACATGTAGAGGAGATCTCAGATCTGACCGAGCAGTTGGGTGAGACTGGTAAAAGCATTCATGAGCTGGAAAAGGCCAAGAAAACAGTAGAGACCGAGAAGTCTGAAATTCAGACTGCCCTGGAGGAGGCTGAAGTGAGTATCTGGAGATGAAAGATTTAGAAAGTAGACTTTAGATTAATATCCTATTAATTAAATACAAAAATTGTGATATGTTTTTATCGTATTGTTTCCATTATATTTGTATTGTTTTCATCAATTAACAGGGCACTCTGGAGCACGAGGAGTCCAAGATTCTCCGTGTCCAGCTTGAGCTAAATCAGGTGAAGGGTGAGATTGACAGGAAGCTTTCAGAGAAGGACGAGGAGATTGAACAGATCAAGAGAAACAGCCAGAGAGTCATTGAATCCATGCAGAGCACACTGGACTCTGAAGTCAGGAGCAGAAATGATGCTCTAAGAATCAAGAAGAAGATGGAGGGAGACCTTAATGAGATGGAGATTCAGCTGAGCCATGCCAATCGCCAGGCTGCTGAGGCCCAGAAACAGCTGAGGAATGTTCAAGGACAACTCAAGGTATGTGACTTCCCTTTGACCTCATCACATACGAGGATTTTAGACTCTGAAGGATATTATGAAAGGACCTTAGGTAAACGTTTTGACACAAATTTATAGGAAAAGTATTGATATGTTCAGGATGCCCAACTACACCTTGATGATGCCGTGAGAGGACAGGAAGACATGAAGGAGCAGGTGGCCATGGTGGAGCGCAGAAACACTTTGATGCAGGCTGAGATTGAGGAGCTGAGAGTTGCTCTTGAGCAGACAGAGAGAGGCCGCAAAGTGGCTGAACAAGAGCTGGTGGATGCCAGTGAGCGTGTTGGACTGCTGCATTCTCAGGTAACAATGCCTTTGGTTTTATATATTTATTTAATTTTGAACAGTGCTATACATTTAAATGTCTTTCATCCATTTTGTAGAACACAAGTCTCCTGAACACCAAGAAGAAGCTTGAGGCGGACTTTGTTCAGGTCCAGAGTGAAGTTGATGACACTGTACAGGAAGCAAGAAATGCAGAGGAGAAGGCCAAGAAAGCCATCACTGATGTGAGTAATGGAGAGCTACACATATAAAAATACTGTTGATATGGTTGTACTTATTAGAAATGTAATGCAATAGATTTGAGTGACAGAATGTCCTATTGAATTACAGGCTGCTATGATGGCTGAAGAGCTTAAGAAGGAGCAGGACACCAGCTCTCATCTGGAGAGGATGAAGAAGAATCTTGAGGTCACCGTAAAGGACCTGCAGCACCGTCTGGATGAGGCTGAGAATCTGGCCATGAAGGGAGGAAAGAAACAACTCCAGAAACTGGAAAGCAGAGTGAGTATTTCCAGAATCAGATTAAACATAATTTATAAAGAAATGCGAATTAAGTTGTTGTCGTTATCATTAAAAACAGAAACAGAACATACAATGTTATACCAAGTACCAACGTGACTTACAGGTACAAACTAATTTGTACATTTCTCTATTACCCTTTATGTTCTTCTGTAGGTTCGTGAGCTTGAGAATGAAGTTGAGGCTGAACAGAGACGTGGAGCTGATGCTGTTAAAGGTGTCCGCAAATATGAGAGGAGAGTAAAGGAGCTCAGCTACCAGGTATCTATTTAACCATATCAATAGATCTGATGCATGTACATGTTAAACATGTTTTATAGTAAAACATTTAAAATCAAACATTTGTATTGTTTGTAGACAGAGGAGGATAAGAAGAACATTGCAAGACTTCAGGATCTGGTTGACAAGCTTCAGCTGAAAGTCAAAGGATATAAGAGGCAGGCTGAAGAGGCGGTATGTAAAACGAATCTGAATGTTTTGGTTTTGTCTAGTGGTGGGACAACCACTAGTTAACGGCCGTTAACGCCGTTAACGGCCCACCACTAGTTTTGTCTTTACTAGTAAGTGATACAGTAGCAAATTAACTTGCAAAGCATAGTTGCTAACATGGTTAAAATTCCTTTTAAGGAGGAACAAGCCAACACTCACCTGTCCAAGTTAAGGAAGGTGCAGCATGAGCTGGAGGAGGCTGAGGAGCGTGCGGACATTTCTGAGTCTCAGGTCAACAAACTCAGAGCCAAGAGCCGAGATGTTGGAAAGGTCAGTTGAATAACAGTCTGTACATGTTTTACTGCATTTACTACGTTCAAATTTTTTTGCTTTTTTAAATTAAAATGTGAGAACATTCACAATAAAAGCATGGATACTGCATTCAGCTAATATTTTAAACATTTTACAGTTTGTCTAATTTGCATCTTTTTCCTTTAGGCAAAAGAAGAGTGAAACCCAACAACCTGAACCCGAAGGGAAATCTACTGAAGTCATATAATATGAGTTTTTTGTAGAATGTCCTTTTTAAATAAAAGAGTAAAAAACACCATAAGTGTGTAATATGTTTATTTCAATTTGATTTAAAATTATTTAAAGATCAGCGTACCACTACTGGACCACAATACATGATCAAGCATTGTGTTTAAATTCAAAGGGTCATGGGTTCTAGACCCAGAGTACACATTTATTGATAAATAAGTCTACATCAATAGCACATGTTGCTTTGGATAAAATATCTGCCAATATAAATATTGATGTGGTTTATATATTTTGTAAATATTAGGTTTGAATAAAAAAATTGGAAAATGATACATTCCATCCCATCTGCATATCGGCAGCTCAGACACCCTTGTGATAACTGGATTGCTGAATAAAAGCAGCTGTGATAATATCTCTGTTAGGAAAAAAATTATTAAATGACAGCTTTACAGTTATTTTGTGGTTTACAGAAGTATATGACAACTTTAAAGCGGATGTTACACACACAGTTTCTGTCAATCTGATATTAATCTCACATCAACATTTATGCATTTGGAAGACGCTTTTATCCAAAGCGACTTACATTGCATTATCCAATACATTTTGTTTCTTTGTATGTGCAATCCCCTGGGATTGAACCCACGACCTTGGCGTGCTCTTACCACTGAGCTACAGGAAAGCTATTGATAGGTTTTTTTTCCCCACATGAATAAATAAAGCATATTGTATGCAAGGCCATGAAGAGAAGGGGGCCGAGATTCTTTGTCTGTTAGGATATAATCGGACCCTAGACACACCTGATTGTACATACTTTGTCATACCTTATTTGATCATAAGATGAAACCTAAACATATTTCGCTTGCAGCTGTTCTTGTGTTCTTTTTCTGTACCTAGAACAAAGGGCTGCATGTGTGGAAATAAACCGAGCAAAGTGAGAAAGCTAACGCAAATACAACCCTGTGTTGGGTGTTGCTGAGAATATTCCCCACTACTGACCATTTATCCACCATGGTTATCTGGGGGAGAAAAAAAGCATAAATAACACCTCATAACCCAACTATGCATTGGAATGCGCAGACTCGGTGCGGATACGAACGCTGCAGTGCGCTGCAATCGTACATGCAGACAGGCGGGAAGTTCTCAATTATGGCGAGCAGTGTCCACTTTTTATCTCCAACCCTGATAAAACACTCCTGATCAAGCTAATCAAAATCTTCAGGAATACTGAAAAGTAACAGGCAGGCAGTCAAGTTTGATCAGGGTTGGATGAGCCTGACAGCAGGAAAATGGACCTCGCGGGCCGCGGCCCAAAATTAAGAACTTTTAACGTACACCTGTTAACATAGGCCTGTGGAAAAAAAAGTCACGGAGTATTTATTAAACGGTGACTAACGTTCAAATATCATATCCCTGTTTTGCATCAGTTTCGCTTTTATTGTTATCTTACCGTTAACGAAAAGCAACCGCACTCTTTATTTAAATTACGCTTCTCTGTATCTCGTCGCCTTATAACAGCTGTCTTATTGTTATTGACAATTTAATTAACAATGAGAAGGAAATGAAGGGGGACTGAACAGCAGCTACGCTAATTATTCTCTTTATTCTCTTTCCGCCTCTGCCTCGGGATGCCCATCCCGAGGTAGGAAGAAGTTCCACCATGTCCAGACGACCGACAGATGCCCATCCCGAGGTAGGAAGAAGTTCCACCATGTCCAGACGACCGACAGATGCCCATCCCCAATTTGAGATTACACCAGATACAGCTGCAGACTGACTGACCATCCCAGCTCCATCTAAGGCAATTCCACCAGCTGCCAAGAGAAATATGACCATCGGACCATCCCAGCTCAGACCACTACATCCCCAACCAAGAGCAAAGACGGACTATTTGTCTTATTAATGCTGAAGTTACAATATTCGGTATTAAATGCTAAACTAAAATCACATGTCACCAGTCTGAGTGCAGCTATGACACGTCAGAGGGGATCTGGCCCTCCCGGTTGAGCCTGGTTTCTCCCGAGGTTTTTTTCTCCATTAATCAATCATTGGAGTTTGGGTTCCTCGCCACAGCAGGGCAGTGTTGGCCTGCTCACCGGGAGACTGCATTCATTCATTTATTTATTTAGAAATTAGATGTTATTTATTAGAATGAACTTACTCGTTGTATAAATACCATGCACTGTGCTGTGTTTTAACTTTTCTGTTTTTCCTGTTTGCCCCTGTAAAGCTGCTTTGAAACAATACACATTGTGAAAAGCGCTATATAAATAAATTTGAATTGAATTGAAACTTAATTCATTGAAAACCTGAGCAAAATCAGCAGGGCTTTCTGAACCGACAACGTACGAGGCCCGTTAGAGCTACCAGCAGTATTTTGAACTGAGGTGACGTACATATTATCCATTTAGCATCTAGTATCACTATTTAAGACTATGTCTACACCTACAAATAACACATTTTAACTGATTATACTAAATATTTCATCAATATGGTTAAAAAATGTAAAAACATTACTTGCCCGATGGAATGAACGGGCAGAAATGGCGGACTCCTCGGTTTGAAAATAAACTGTCACTGTCTCGAGGTTCATCTTCGCCAATCCACAAAAAGAATTCAATGATGGTGCAACACATATACGCCACCAGAGGGCGTTTTTGCATTTTTTTTCAGTGTAGAGTTCAAAGCTACGACGGCGTTTTAGTGCCACGTTAAAAATAAAAAAATAATAAAGTCGAAATGTTACGAGAATATAGTCGAAATTGTTACCAGAATAATGTCCAAGTGTTACGAGAATAAACTCGTCTTAATACGTATTTTGTTTACGTGAAAGTTGTAGTTTGTGAGTTTAAGTTATTTTTAAGCACGTCATCTGAACCTTAGTTCATGTCTGATTTTTTCTTCTAAATTCAGTTTCCTACATAACCGATGCAGTGTCCTTTTACTAATTATAACTCCGTGATGATGCGCCAAAAGCAAAGCATTTCCTTATTGCTAAATCCTAATCTAAAGTAGGATTTAACCTAATCCTCCACATCCATTGTTTCTAGCAATTCTGTTATTTTTCTCAAAATGTTACGAGTTTATTCTCAAAATATTACGAGTTTATTCTCGCAGGCCTATTACTACGACTTTATTCTCGTAACATTTCGACTTTATTCTCGTAACATTTCGACTTTATTATAGTAACATTTCGACTTTGTTCTCGAAATCTTTTTTTTACGTGGCAGTAAAAAGCCGTCATAGAAAGCGAACCTATGGGACATGATCCAAACACATGTGACCCGATGAAGTGTTTTGTTAAGATCTAGACACCTATGTAGGCTATCTATACCTACTCCCTTCCTCCAGAGGGAGTCTTTTGCAGGCTAACCTCCTTTGCTTAGTTTCCCACTTGGGTCCTATAGGGTGTGGTTGGATCTTGGAAGTAAATAAAAGCTGCGTGCAGAGTTTAGTGATTTTTTTGGTTGGCCCGGTTAGCGTGCGTTAAGTGCGAGCTGGTGAAAGTTTGTCACACTGGAATAAGAACTCTCATCTTCCGCGTCAAGCACAACTTCTATAGTGCAAGGTAGCTATTCATTAATGTAATTATATAATGATTTAATTCATACATGATTTTATGCTAGGTGTGCTTATGGTATTGTAACCGAGCGTTTGTGTAGGTTCGCCTTAAACTTGAACTAAATAAAATAAGAAACGGATGCTTTGGGTCTGGTACATAACTTTTCTGGTCTTTATTAGGAGATCGCACATGTAAAACGAGGCGCACTCTAGTTCCTAGTGCGCATGCCCACACCCCGCCAACTACGGCGAGCCCCGAGGGGAAAACGGTATTGCACACACACACTTAATACAATGCAACTGCACTCAGTATTACAAAATAAGAAACATTCAAATAAAATCTGTTACATATGTCCCCCCCTCCAGAATAAACGTCCTCGTTTATATTCCAGAACAATAAAGCATAGAAACATACATGGCCTCTAACAATAACAACTCAATGCACATTTTATAAGTAGTACACATAACATGGACCAAACACAGCAGTGCAACATGACACCACGAAAATCATGAAATGCACTGTATAGTCTTCAACTGGAAAACACATTCTAAACAGTCCTGTGCATAAAAAAAAAAAACCTTAATGTGAACACATACAAGGAGCATAACACCTCAATACATAACAAAGTCACTGAATCGGCTAGGAGGTTTTAAAATCCTCCCAGTCCTACCCACATGTGGTTCTGATCTCTTTAATGAACAGAGGTCATCAGGTGAAACCCCAAGGTCTCTCTGAGGAGACACACACTCAAGTCCATCAGATGTGCCAGCCTCCAGTGAGGAGGATGTTGGCAGGGAACTGGGCACGTTAGAGAAAGTCTGGTTTTGCGGCAGCGATGGAACAGGCAAAGTATAAGGCCGCAGCCTATTATAATGAACTACCTGCGCTCGCTCCCCAGAGTCCAAAGAATTGACAATCTGATATGTTAGTCCCAGTTCACCACATGAATCCATAACTTTCAAAATTTTGTACGGTCCCTTCCAATGGGGTGCCAGTTTCATGCGACTTTCCACAGGATTGTTCAGCCACACCATAGCACCCACAGCATACGGCTGGTGACGCACTCCTTCGTCATGGTACAACTTCTGACGGTCATGAACAGCCTTGTTATGCATGCGGGCGCCACAAAAGGCAGAGTCCAGCTTTTTCAGCAATGCAGCAACAAAGTCAGCATGAGATACCTTCATCTGCGAGTCGAGAGCAAGTGTAGGTAACAGAACATCAGCGGGGACCCGTGCCTCCCGACCGTGAACCAAAAAGTATGGTGTGAAATGAGTGCTGGAGTGTCGTGACGTGTTATAAGCAAACGCAACATGTTTCACATACTCATCCCATTCTCCACCATGGGTCAGAAGTGTCTTCGCCAACTGATCAATTAGTGTCCGATTGAAGCGTTCCACCATACCATCCGATTTTGGGTTGTAGGGAGTGGTACGTGTTTTGCTAATGTTCATCAAATGGCAAAGGCTCTGGATCACCTGCGCCTCAAACTGGCGACCTTGGTCTGAATGCAAAGTCTCTGGAACAACCGTGAATAAGAACATAGACCTCAAACAGGCAGTGTGCAACAGTTTGTGCGGTCTGATTCTGCAATGCATACAAATTGACAAATTTAGTAAAGTAGTCCTCCACAACCAGGACATAACGATTACCTTTAGAGGTTGTAGGCAGCTCTAAAATATCCATTGCCACCCTCTCAAATGGCCGCACAGTTTGTGAACCGCCCAGTGGAGCTCGGTGGGACGGAACTGGACCACGACGAGTCTGGCATGCCTTGCACTGCTCACACCATGCTCTGATGTCCTTGTACATAGAAGGCCAGTAGCTGAAATTTCTTGCCCGCTCCCACACACGTTCAGCAGAGAAATGTCCAGAGGCTGGGGCCCCATGCAACTGCAAGAGCATGTCAGAAATCATAGCAGCAGGAACAACAATTTGGATCCTCGGCTCACCCGTAAGAAAACAGATGACAGAGCGACACAAGAGTCCATCAATGACGGTGAGACGACTGAACTCAGTCCAAAGTTTTCTTAAGCACTGAGAGGCTCCTTTTATCTTTCTTCTTGCCGGTCTTTGCAAAAGCTCCACCCAGCTCAACACAGTTCTGATCTCAGAATCGGCCTGCTGCAAACCCCTAATGTCAGATGTGGTGAAAGACAAGGATTTTAGAGCAACCATGCAACCAGAAATGTCCGTTGGGTTTGCCATATTCCGTCCCTCAGGAGGATCAACACCATCAGAGGAACATGGAATGTCAGTACTTGGTTGATTTGAACTCACCACATTCACTTCCACCACCGCTTCGCCACCAGGTTCTCCTGCACCCCAATCAGGTGTTACAGGGCGCCGTGAGAGGGCGTCTGCATTCTTATGCTGATTCCCCTCCTTGTGCACGATGACCCAATTCAGTGGATCGAGCTCCATAATCCATCGCCCTCTTCTTCCTGTCGGGTCATCTTCAATAGACATACGGCGCAGAGCTAACAGGGGTCGGTGGTCTGTGATAATAGTGAAAGAAGAAAGTCCAATGTAGTGTCGGAACTCTCTCACAGCCCACACAATGGCCCACAGCTCCCGATCACAAGTAGACCAACGCCTCTGTGTGCAATTCAATGCCCGGCTGGCATATGCGACCACATGTTCGAGGCCGTTCCTATCCTGGGGCAGCACTGCACCAACAGCCACGTTGGATGCATCAGTAAAGATTTTGAATGGCGCATGAAAGTCAGGTAGTGTCACTACAGGCTCAGATGTCAACACAATTTTCAGAAAGTTGAAAGACTGGTCACACGCAGAAGTCCATACAAAGGGAACATTCTTCCCAACAAGTTGGTTCAATGGAGCTGCGTGCTTAGAGAAGTCTCTGACAAAACGTCTGTAATAGGAACATAGTCCCACAAATGCCCTGACCTCCGATGGAGATTGGGGAACTGGCCAATTCAAGACCTTCTCCGTGTTCCGAGGATCAGGTTGAAGTCCCTTTCGAGAAATAACATGGCCCAGATAAACCACATGATCTCTGGCAAGGTGGCATTTTTTTGGATTCAGTCTTAATCCGGCAGACTGAATTCTTGAAAACACCTCCGTAAGGCTAGCCAAGTGTTCCTCAAATGATTTGCTATAAATTAAAATATCGTCAAGATATACCATGCAGACGTGCCATGGGAGCCCCCTCAGGACCAGCTCCATTAGACGTTGGAACGTAGCAGGGGAATTAGAGAGGCCCATTGGCATGGATCGCCACTGATAGAGCCCCTGTCCCGTCGTGAATGCCGTCTTTTCTCTGTCGTCTTCGGCAACTTCCACCTGCCAGTAGCCGTTAGAAAAATCCAGTGTGCTGAACCACACAGCGCCTGACAATGCATCCAGAGTATCGTCCACGCGGGGTAGGGGGTGAGAATCTTTCACAGTAACACTGTTCAAGCGTCTATAGTCAATACAAAATCGCCACGCGCCACATTTCTTTTTCACCAAGACCACTGGCGACGCCCAAGGGCTGCAGCTCTCCTCAATGACACCCTCTTCCAGCAGAATAGCCACTTGTCTCTCTATTTCAATACGTTTTTCTGGAGACACCCGATAAGCGCATTGCTTGATAGGAGTCTGCTCTCCAGTTCTTATGTTATGTTTAATTAAGTTGCATTTGCCGGTATTTTGCTTAGAGGAGCTGAAGATATCATTGTATTCCAGCAGCAATGCTGACAGTTCCGCTTTTTCATTTTCTGAAATTGGTGAGTTTTCCAACGATACTAGGGGGGTGACGCCAGATGCAGTTGTTGCCGCTAAATCAACTGGGGCATGAAGCAGCTGAATGTCAGTGTCATCAACAGAATAAAACTCACCCAGGTGAGTACCTTCTTTCAGTGAAATGTCCTGTCCGGTAGGGTTCAAGACCCGTGCTTTTGTCAGTCCACCGTGAACAGTGGTTACTGTGTGAGCCACCACTAAGCAGGAAGAATCTGCCACATTAGGTTCCAAATAGCCATCAAAGTCGCTAGACCACTGAGTCACATAAGGGGAGGATACCTTAACGGGGACAACTGACTCACTGAGGGGAGGTAAGATCATTGTGGTCGCCAGTGACACATTGCAGCAAAGTGGAACAAAGTCTTTGTTGGTGAGGAGAGGAACTGAGATGTCCCAGAGTTGTAACTTAGCTCGGCTGAGTTCTAACGAAGCGTGATTTTTCAACAGGAAGTCCCACCCTAACAACACAGACTGTGTGGTTTCTCTCAATACGTGAAATACATGCTGCCATGACTCAGTCCCCAGCTGAAATGTTATTGTCATGGTGCCCAGCGTATCCAGAATCTGTCCATTTACGGCTCGAGCCGCCACATAATCCTTTTTCAGAGGGCGAATGCGAAGTGCTGGAACTGACATGCGAAAATCTTCACTAATGAGCGACACACTGGAACCAGAATCTACTAACATCTGAACCTCCACACCTCAATTACTCCTCTCACATAAGACACCAGTAGCTCTGGGTTGGTGTTTGTGACTTCATCAGTCTCTTTGGAAATTGAATTACTGGTGGTAGTATTGTCAATCTGAGGGCCCATGGGCAACATAGCTGGCGTTTGGGCCACAACATCAGCTACAGTCCGTTTCCCGGCCAACTACGTCGTTCCCCTGCGCCAGGAGACATAAAACGTACACCACGCTTCCTTGAGTCATCTTCGTAGCTATACCGTCGCCGTGGACTGAGGCTAGGGCTGCGTCTTGAAGAAAACTGCGCAGAGTCCTTGGAATCATGATAATCAGTGCCTGATTTATACTGGTCACTGTGTTGATATGATTGTCTCTCTGGTGAACGGCCTCTCCGTGCATGGTCGAAGACACGTGACTGGCATCCACGGCCACCACAGCAGCACCGACACATTCCATTATACTGCGAGTCACACTCCTCCATTGCTCTAGAGCACGCTTTGGTTCTCAATATTTGGTTCTCCTCTCCCAAACGTCTCAATTCCATTCTTATCTCTTTCATTTCTTCTGCTAATTTATCTACTGCTCTGTAAAGTCCAAAATTATCCTTTCCAGAGTGAACAGCAGCCACTGCACCTTCTTCACTGATACTGTGAGCAGCATTAACAGTCATATAATCAGTCTTTATCGACTCTCTAGCATTTTCGCACCGACCTGCAATTGTGACAGCTTCCTCTAAATCCGTAGCTCCTTGTTCCTGACATTTTGTTCTGAGAACCGGGTCTAGACCAGCCAAGAAACTACGAAATTTTTCTTCCCTTTGAGCCTTGTCACCATAGTCAGGAAAAGCTTCTTCAACCAACCTGCTGATCTCAGCGGCGAACACCTCCAAACTTTCCCGCGGAGCTCGAGGGCGGGCCGAAAGGCTGGCTCTGAAGCGATCCATTAACTGTCTTTGCCCGAATGCCTCTGAGTTTTTCTTTGGCAGCTGTGTAATCTGCCTGAACGGCACCAGGAAGGCTGTCCCACAGCAGAAACGCTGCGTTGCTCAGACGTGTCGGTAGAATTCTCGCCAACTCATAACTGTATGAAACACCATAGTCATCCTCCGTGAGTGCTCTGACCGCGACCTCGAACTGACGAGCCCAGCATAGAAAACTCTGTCTCTCATCACCGGAGAACGGCGGCGGCAGATCAATCCTAATGTGTCTGCTGTTTTTGTCACCATCCCGTCTTGGGTGTAAATCAAACTCCTCTTTGCACCACATCCTTGAAGCTAAGACCACGCGTACCCTCACTTTCTAAAACTTTTGGAGCTAAACTAACTAGTTAAACACCCGTCGCGCCACTCTAACTCATAAAAACTACAACAACAAAAAAAAAACGCTGCCACCAATGTAACCGAGCGTTTGTGTAGGTTCGCCTTAAACTTGAACTAAATAAAATAAGAAACGGATGCTTTGGGTCTGGTACATAACTTTTCTGGTCTTTATTAGGAGATCGCACATGTAAAACGAGGCGCACTCTAGTTCCTAGTGCGCATGCCCACACCCCGCCAACTACGGCGAGCCCCGAGGGGAAAACGGTATTGCACACACACACTTAATACAATGCAACTGCACTCAGTATTACAAAATAAGAAACATTCAAATAAAATCTGTTACAGTATGTTTGTGATCTGTTACAGAAACTGAGTGTTTCTGGGTGCAATTGCCATTCCCCCCCTACTGTAATTGTATCAATTATACTGTACCTTCTGCCCTGCTATGGGTTGGCACTCCATCCAGGGTGTATCCTGCCTTGATGCCCGATTACTCCTGAGATAGGCGCAGGCTCCCCGTGACCCGAGGTAGTTCGGATAAGCGGTAGAAAATGGAATGGAATGGAATACTGTACCTCCAAGGTTTATTGTATATTTTGTTTTTGTTTCTTTTTTTTTGTTTCTTTCCTTTTTGTTGTTTTTCTTTGAATGCTCTGACAAACATTATTGTAATATTGTGCAGCACCCAAAGCCAGCCTCTAGCTTAGATTTGGTGCGGTTTCACACGTTTTTTGAGCTTGCTGTGTACAGAGTTTTCCTATTGGGGTGCTGTGCTAACGGAGATCGAGGTATTTAATGCACTGTGTATCTGTGTGATAGTGAGCCCTTGCTTTTGGCCATTTTTGTGCCTCTGGATATTATTATTTGTCAACCTTCAATATTTTAACCATACCAGTGGTGATAATAAACTGTGATTAATTTTTGTTTACCAGTCTTCTCACTCACTGAATTCTCTAAGATACCTGTTGAAGGGAACTAGGTAAGGCTAATAAAGAATCATTTACATAATGTTACACACAGAAAAAAAACTAGAGTTTCAACACCTATAGAATAGTACAGCATACTTTATAGTATATGCTTTAGTTTGATCACATTTATAAAAGACAGAAACAGCTGTACGGAAGATAGGCGACCTCCTGAACGTGTGCTGGAGGGTGCAACTAAAGCACGAGCACACAATACGTCATTGCATTATCCCTGAAAAACTGTCAATTCACTATGAGTTTATTTGGTGTACCTCATGCATTTACGCACAGATTGCCAAAAAACTACAGGCATATGAATTGTTTTCACTTGACGCGTGGAGTTCATGACGGGAGTTTTTTACAAAATGGAATTTCATGTTTGAAAAGTCTTTTCGAAACCTATACGAATGCTGGGGGAGTGTATCGAGCACAGAAATACTACATCATATGTCCAACTTTTTTTTATTTTGACAAGTTGACCTTGTCAAGCATGAGAAGCCAGTCAGTTTAACATTAAAGTCGTAAGATTGCAGTAAACACTGTAGCAAACTAATCGGGATTACAATTAGGGATTGTAATATTACATTATCGCTAAAAACCTTAATTTACAGCTCTCCATTTGCACTCTCTGCGCACAGCGGAGGACCAACTCAGTGAAATCAAGTCCAAGAACGATGAGAACCTCCGTCAGCTGAATGACTTCAGTGCTCAAAGAGCAAGACTTCAAACTGTAAATGGTATATACTGCTTATTTTGTTATTCATTTCAAAATATTTTTTATCCTATTCAAATTTATATTAAAACAATATTACTTTGATTTTATTGAACAAATGCTGTCTAATGAACACAGACTTGTAATTGCCAGATTTAGTATTGATATATATATATATATCTTAATTGTGTTTTAAAATGAGTGCTACAGTGATGATCTAAACTGGATAAAAATTGGCACAATGTGACATAACGAATCTAAATCTCACATGAGTTTGCAGCCGACCCAAGCTCTATTCATGAATCTGAAGAAGTTTGCCGTTCTCACCCCCCATTTGGTCTCTATCCAAATATTTTCCTGTTTGTTCTCCACAGTCCTATTCTCGAAAAAATTACATTTGTATAAAAATTACACATAACAGTATGTTTTGATTGATGGTTACAATATGCACAACAGGAAGAAGCTTGCTCAGCGTCTGCAAGAGGCAGAAGAACAAATTGAGGCTGTAACCTCCAAATGTGCCTCTCTGGAGAAGACCAGGCAGAGACTACAGGGTGAGGTGGAGGACCTCATGATTGATGTGGAGAGAGCAAATGGTTTGGCTGCTAACCTTTACAAGAACCATTGGAACTTTGTCAAGGTAAATTAATTTTGACAAGATTTTTTTGAGAAAGGAGCTACATGTTCAGGATTCTACAACTAATAATATTTACTCTGACCCAAAGGTTCTGGCCCTGGAGGAGGCTGCAGTGAGTATGAAAAGATTAACATTTTACTTGCCTTTTATAACAGGTAGACTTTTTTTTTTTTTTACTTTTTACAGGGCACTCTGGAGCATGGAAATCCAAGATTGTCCGTTTCCAGTTTGAGCTGAATCAGGTGAAGGGTGAGATTGACAGGAAGTTTGCAGAGAAGGATGAGGAGATTAAGCAGATCAAGAGAAACAGCCAGAGAGTCATTGAGTCCATGCAGAGCACACTGGACTCTGAAGTCCAGAAATTATGCTCTGAGAGGAATGTTCAGCGACAACTGAAAGTACATTGTCCCTTAGACATTGAAGGATATTATTAAAGTCAAAGTTCTTCGTATATTCTAATGTATTTTAGGTTAAAGTTTAGACACAAATTTATAGAAAAACTAATGATATGTTCAGGATGCCCAACTCCATCTTGACGATGCCGTGAGAGGACAGGACGACATGAAGGAGCAGGTGGCCATGGTGGAGCGCAGAAACACTCTGATGCAGGCTGAGATTGAGGAGCTGAGAGTTGCTCTGGAGCAAACAGAGAGAGGCCGCAAAGTGGCTGAACAAGAGCTGGTGGATTCCAGTGAGCATGTTGGACTGCTGCACTCTCCGGTAACAACAAATTTTGTCTTATTGAATTTTGAACGGTGCTCCATATTTCAATGTCTTTATCCTTTCTGTAGAACAAAAGTCTCCTGAGCACCAAGAAGCTTGAGGCTGACTTTGTTCCGGTCCAAAGGTGAAGTTGATGACACTGTACAGGAAGCAAGAAATGCAGAAGAGAAGGCCAAGAAAGCAATCTCCGATGTGAGAAAGAATGACTGCGAACCACAAAGGGTTTTAGTCACGTGTATAGTTAATGCATTTCTTTATTCATCCTAAAGGCTGCAATGATGGCTGAAGAGCTCAAGAAGGAACATGACACCAGCTCTCATCTGGAGAGGATGAAGAAGAATGTGGAGGTCACAGTGAAGGATCTGCAGCACCATCTAGATGAGGCGGAGAATCTGGCCATTAAGGAAGGAAAGAAACCACATTAGAAACTGGAGTCCAGAGTAAGATTTATTTTAGTCTTATATTCACGGTCATGATAAGGATATTTTGTTAATGTCATTCTATTTTATTCATGTATATTATATCATGGGTTAGCAAATGTCCTTTGAGTGAAATTATTTACATAATATCTCTTATTCAGGTTCATGAGCTTGAGGCTGAAGTTGTGGCTGAACAGAGACGTTGAGCTGATTCAGTTAAAGGTGTCCGCAAATATGAAAGGAGAGTGAAGGAACTCACCTACCATGTATGACCGTACATATACACCATCCTCAACCAATTTGTCAATAATGATAAAGGTTGAATCTAGTAACTGTTTGTTTTGACATTTATAGACTGAGGAGGATAAGAAGAACATTACCAGACTTCAGGATGTGGATGACAAGCTTCAGCTGAAGGTCAAAGCTTAGAAGAGACAGGCTGAGGAGTCTGTAAGTATTTGGTTTGAGAATAATAAAGACCATAGGACCATCTAAGATCTTTTAAACGCAGAATAATGGGATTTTTGACTCTGTAGGAGGAACAAGCCAACGTTCACTTGTCCAAGTTAAGGAAGATGCAGCATGAGCTTGAGGAGGCTGAGGAGCGTGCTGACATTTCTGAGTCAGAGGTCAACAAACTCGGAGCCAAGAGCCGAGATGTTGGAAAGGTTAGTAGATGAGTATCTACATAAAGAATTATTATCAAATATCATCCATACAAGTATTTTTAGTGTTTAATGAAGAGCATCATTTCTTGATGATTAAAATTACTCTTACTCTGTCAAATTTAACACTTCCTTCTTTCCTAGGCCAAAGAAGAGTGATTTCTAAAACTTTAAAGGAGCATCTACTTCAATCATGTCATATGATTGTCTTGTACCTTTCTTGCTCTTGTGAAATAAACCTGTACATATTAGAATTTCATTTTTCTCAGTGTTATTTTAGTTTTTGGGTCACTATATTTGAGGATACATTTTGCATTTGAAAATGTGAAGTTTTTCTTTTTGGAAAAACACAAAGATGACCTTAGTTAACAACCATAAAATAACCTATACTTATGAAATACTGTTAGCCAAATTTAGGTTTGCCTGATTGGATGTTTTAACCTTTAATTGTATTTTTACCTTTATTGGATAACACGGTTGAGAATTGCTTAGTTGACAAAAGAAAACAAATTGGGCCTATTTAACATAAAGGCATAGAACTACTGAAGAACTATTACCTGTTGATTGTCCTAGTTATGACAGACCAATGATTTCTAGGGCCGTTAGTATTCCAAAAAAGTCCAGGAACTTGCAAATGCATTGGTTTTAGAAGGGGACAACCCGCATGGAAAATTAACCATGGTATTGTAGTAAACTGAAGTTACCATGGTTTTGGTGTATTTATTGCATGGTTTTACTATAGTAACCATGTATTATTTGTTCTTGCAGTAAAAATTCTCATAAGGGAAGATTGAAGAGAAACGGCCATGTAAAGTGAAGAGACCTACTCCATCTGGTGGCCAAACTAGATGTTACTTTTTATATAGACCACTGTGTTTAGAGACTTTCTATTTCTATACATCAAGGTCTCTTTAGTTTGTTGTCTCTAGTTATGGTAATTAATGAATACTATGTTCCTTAAATATTAACATTACGTTTGCTGGAAATAAAAGCAGTGGAAAGTAAGATATTATTATTTTATAGAGAACAGTTAGTTAAACAAATGAACAAGATACTGACAAAAGAGGTTCAAAGGTTTAAAATATATACATTGAGGAAAATAAGTATTTGAACACCCTGCTATTTTGCATGTTCCCCACTTAGAAATCATGGAGGGGTCTGAAATTGTCATCGTAGGTGCATGTCGAGAGACATAATCTAAAAAAAAAAATCCAGAAATCACAATGTATGATTTTTAAACTATTTATTTGTATGATACAGCTGCAAATAAGTTTTTGAACACCTGTCTATCAGCTAGAATTCTGACCCTCAAAGACCTGTTAGTCTGCCTTTAAAATGTCCACCTCCACTCCATTTATTATCCTAAATTAGATGCATCTGTTTGAGGTCGTTAGCTGCATAAAGACACCTGTCCACCCCATACAATCAGTAAGAATCCAACGACTAACATGGCCAAGACCAAAGAGCTGTCCAAAGACACTAGAGACGAAATTGTACAATTGAACAAGGCTGGAAAGTGCTACAGGGAAATTGGCAAGCAGCTTGATGAAAAAAGGTCCACTGTTGGAGCAATCATTAGAAATTGGAAGAAACTAAACATGACTGTCAATCTCCCTCGGACTGGGGCTCCATGCAAGATCTCACCTCGTGGGGTCTCAATGATCCTAAGAAAGGTGAGGGAGAAATCAGCCTAGAACTACACGGGAGGAGCTGGTCAATGACCTGAAAAGAGCTGGGACCACCGTTTCCAAGGTTACTGTTGGTAATACACGAAGACGTCATGGTTTGAAATCATGCATGGCACGGAAGGTTTCCTGCTTAAACCAGCACATGTCCAGGCCCGTCTTAAGTTTGCCAATGACCATTTGGATGATCCAGAGGAGTCATGGGAGAAAGTCATGTGGTCAGATGAGACCAAAATATAACTTTTTGGTCATAATTCCACTAAATGTGTTTGGAGGAAGAAGAATGATGAGTACCATCCCAGAACACCATCCCTACTGTGAATCATGGGGGTGGTAGCATCATGCTTTGGGGGTGTTTTTCTGCACATGGGACCGGGCGACTGCACTGCATTAAGGAGAGGATGACCGGGGCCATGTATTGCAAGATTTTGGGGAACAACCTCATTCCCTCAGTTGGAGCATTGAAGATGGGTCGAGGCTGAGTCTTCCAACATGACAATGACCCGAAGCACACAGCCAGGATAACGAAGGAGTGGCTCTGTAAGAAGCATATTAAGGTTCTGGCGTGGCCTAGTCAGTCTCCAGACCTAAACCCAATAGAGAATCTTTGGAGGAAGCTCAAACTCCGTGTTTCTCAGCGACAGGCTAGAAACCAGACTGATCTATAGAAGATCTGTGTGGAGGAGTTGGGCCAAAATCCCTCATGCAGTGTTTCAAACCTGGTGAAAAACTACAGGAAACGTTTGACCTCTGTAATGCAAACAAAGGCTTCTGTACCAAATATTAACATTGATTTTCTCAGGTGTTCAAATACTTATTTGCAGCTGTATCATACAAATAAATTGTTAAAAAAAAAATCATACATTGTGATTTCTGGATTTTTTTTTTTTTAGATCATGTCTCTCACAGTGTACATGCACCTACGATGACAATTTCAGACCCCTCCATGATTTCTTAGTGGGAGAACATGCAAAATAGCAGGGTGTTCAAATACTTATTTTCCTCACTGTATAATGATCATATCATAAAACGGATACTCACAAACATTTATTCAATGAGGGTCTGCTTGGTTATTTTAATGATCAAATATATAATATATCTGGTATTTCAGATAAACGGGAGACAGAAGACCTAAGAAATGTGGCAAATAAACTGAAGCACTTTTACTTCATCGAGTGTTATAGTCCACTCATCCAAATTATAAAATGCATCAGTTGCAAAATGGTATAAATAGACACTATAATACTCCGTCACTGGCAGTATACCATCATGACATATTTAACAAGGCAGCAGTTTTATAAGGAAGTTTATGTGAAGTGTTTACTTGTGATAAAAATAGTTAAGCATTAATGTCATGTATGTTTCTCATGTTTTTGGAAATGTATTTTAATTAGCAACTCAAACTATTTTTCACACAGAAAAGGTACATGCATCTTTATTAAATGCAACATGCACATACTCACTCACTCACTCACTCACACTATACCTGTATGTATAATGAAAAAAGACATATGATCATAACCATATATGATATTTCTATTAAATTTGATCTGCATGTGTGATCTTTGCCGAATCTTTAAATGAATCAGATTGATTTCAAACATATAACTGTTATTTCAATGGCTGTCATATCTATTTTCGTTAGGTCACTCATGCTGTTCCATACATAGCCATTGCTTAGTGTGCAAGATAGCTTCAATAAAAGTTTGGAGGAGAGCACAAGGAGCTCGGAGACAGGAGAAGATACAACTTGTGGTAAGATGCTGAAGTACCTTGCAGTGTATAACGTAGTTTGTCTAGACACTATACATTGTGCAGAATTACAATTTGAAGTTATTAGCCTGGAACAATGCATTTTTAATACATAAAGTAACATAGATCGATTTAAGTTATCTTGTTTGACCGACACATATGAGATGTTAATGCAATCAGTGTGTAACTAAATTACTTGACAGGGCTGTGGACATTTCATATGATACCAAGGGACAAGAAAGGTAGGTGACCCATACGTTGTTGTATTACTGCTTTAGAGATGTATGTGAATATTACAGGAGCAACTTGGGAGTATATTATATTTGTGTGCTGCCTATAGTTAGTGTGCTAAGTCTTTAATTATTGAGTTAAGAGTTATTTATGTCACATTGTTATATTAATCAACTATACAGTAATTTACATGAATGTGTGTGGTAATGAAAAATATACTCAAAATAAGGGTAATTTGCTATGGCGTAACAAATTTTTTTGGGTCTGATGGTTCCATGAAGAACCTTTTTGTGTCACGAAAAGCACTTTGTTGTGGAAAATAGTTGTTTTAAAATATAAAAGCTAAGTATTAAATGTTCTTGTAAAAACCTTAGAGTGAGTGGTTCTTTTGGAACCAAAAACATTTCTGAATCTATGGCATCACTATTTTGTTTCCCAGTTTTAATAAACCGCCACCATGAGTACTGACGCGGAGATGGCCATTTATGGCAAAGCTGCCATTTATCTCCGTAAGCCTGAGAGGGAGAGAATTGAGGCTCAGAGCGCACCCTTTGATGCTAAGGCTGCCTGCTATGTGACTGATGTCAAAGAGCTGTACCTCAAAGGAACAATCAAGAGCAAAGATGGTGACAAAGTCACTGTTATTGTGCTTGATACTAAGGAGGTAAAATATCCACATTTCTCAAAAATCATCATTAAAAAAACGTACAAATCTGATATTTGCTGAATCACTTTAACAGGAGAGAGTTGCTAAGGAGGCAAACATTAGCATTTTCCAAATTATCTACTCTGCCTTTAATAGGAGAAAACTGTTAAGGAGGCTGATGTTACCCCAATGAATCCACCCAAGTATGACAAGATTGAGGACATGGCCATGATGACCCATCTCAATGAAGCCTCTGTGCTGTATAACCTCAAAGAGCGTTACGCAGCATGGATGATCTATGTAAGTTTAGCAGAAAGTAAAACATCATTCAAGTTCATTATGACTGTGATGCTGCAATCGGATGGTTTCTCTGTTCATTTCAGACCTACTCAGGACTCTTCTGTGCTACTGTGAACCCCTACAAGTGGCTCCCAGTGTATGATTCAGAAGTGGTGGCTGCCTACAGAGGCAAAAAGCGTATGGAGGCCCCACCCCACATCTTCTCTGTCTCTGACAATGCCTATCAGTTCATGCTCATTGGTAAGTGCTGAATTTTGAAGGGCAAAGTGATATTGATTTTCTAAATTATGGTTTCTGGTATTAATGAATCAATTATCTAAACAAAATTACCATTCAATTTACAGACAGAGAGAACCAGTCTGTCCTGATCACGTATGTTTTTATTTTTATGAGATGTTAAAAACTGTTATATATTACTCTCATGAGATTTTTATTTGTCTTATCATATTCTGTCTGATAATCATCTCTTGTAAACCAGTGGAGAATCTGGTGCTGGAAAGACTGTAAACACTAAACGTGTCATTCAGTACTTTGCCACAGTTGCAGTGCATACTGACAAGAAGAAAGAAGCTGTCAGCCAAATGAAGGTGCGATACAAAAATCAATGTTCTAAATACATAAAAATGGAACTCTCTATTAATATTATTATTATTAATTTAAGTTGATACATTAAACTTCTTAACTCACAGGGATCTCTTGAGGACCAGATCATTGCTGCTAACCCTTTGCTTGAGGCTTATGGTAATGCCAAGACCGTGAGAAATGACAACTCCTCTCGTTTTGTAAGTTTTCAGTTTCAAAGAGTACAATAAGTTATTTTTATATATAAATATTTATTGTGAAAGCCTTGTTGCAACAAAAGCAATTTAAATGTATTTTATTTGAACAGGGTAAATTCATCAGAATTCACTTTGGCAACTCTGGAAAACTTGCTAGTGCTGATATTGAGACATGTAAGTGACAGTTAAAGAGAATTTCCAATCTGAAACATAGGCAACTGTTTGATTACCACTAAAAACTTAATTTCTTGACCAGACCTGCTGGAGAAGTCTAGAGTGACATTCCAGCTTTCAGATGAGAGAGGCTACCACATCTTCTACCAGATGATGACCAACCACAAGCCTGAGCTGATTGGTAGGTCATTCAGAACTTTAAAATGGTAGATAATGTTGTAAAATACTCAACAATGCACTTTGTATGTTACAGAAATGACGCTCCTCACCACCAACCCCTATGACTTCCCCATGTGCAGTCAGGGTCACATCACTGTGGCAAGCATTGATGATAAAGAGGAGCTGGTTGCCACTGATGTGAGTCATTATTATTTGATAATGGGAATGAAATTCTACATATATATGGCAGGTGCTATGGCTTATACCTATTTGTTATTTCCAGACTGCTATTGACATTCTGGGCTTTACTCATGAGGAGAAGATGAGCATCTACAAGTTCACAGGAGCAGTGCTGCATCATGGTAACATGAAGTTCAAGCAGAAGCAGCGTGAGGAACAGGCTGAGCCTGATGGCAATGAGGGTGAGACTTTGTGATTCTATTTGCATGTTGAAAAATGGTCATGGGACTAGATATAATACATTTGAGATTTCAACCACAAAATTCCAGATGCTGACAAAGTTGCATACCTTTTGGGCTTGAACTCCGCTGATATGCTGAAGGCTTTGTGCTACCCAAGAGTGAAGGTTGGAAATGAGTATGTGACCAAAGGTCAGACCGTACCACAGGTATGTAGTAACATATGCAAACAACAACATTTTAAACATGACAATTATAAATCTGTCTAATAATTACAAAAGCATAGCTTCAAATTAAATGTACACTGTATTATATCTACAGGTCTACAACTCTGTTAGCGCTCTGGCCAAATCTATCTATGAGAGGATGTTCTTGTGGATGGTTGTTCGTATCAACCAGCAGCTGGACACAAAACAAGCCAGATCATCCTACATTGGTGTGCTGGATATCGCTGGTTTTGAGATCTTTGATGTAAGAATTATTATCTTTTCTCCATTCTGATTCACATCAAAGTCCATTTACGGAAGTCGTGCCACTCGACGGCCATGTTTGCGATGGCTCTGAGCAGCAATTTGAGTCATAGCAATATATTCATTTTTAAATCTATCTATTTAAATGGGGGAAGGCAGATATTTCTAAAATCACTGGCAAAAATCCTGATTAACAGCATATTTCAGATCAATGATTAAAAAGGACATGAACTGTATCATTACTTTGGTTTGAAAAGAATATCTTGTGGCAAAAAATAAGCTTTTTCTATGTCGCCTTGTCTACTTTCTCTTAGCGCAGGCTGACAAGGGCCTCATAAGAGCCCCGCCACAGAATTTTTTTTTTGTAATATTAAAATCTGTGTTCATATCCAGTTTTCAGAAAATGTTTCTTTATCTCTCTCTCCAGTATAACAGTATGGAGCAGCTGTGCATCAACTTCACTAACGAGAAACTGCAACAGTTTTTCAACCACACCATGTTTGTGCTGGAACAAGAGGAGTACAAGAAGGAGGGCATTGTTTGGGCATTCATTGACTTTGGCATGGACTTGGCTGCTTGCATCGAGCTCATTGAGAAGGTTTTGACTGGTTTATAAAACTCTTCATGTAAATAATTTTCGATTTTCAATCTCTGTGACACAAGTATAACTCCCCTTTTTTAAAAACAGCCCATGGGTATCTTCTCCATCCTTGAAGAAGAGTGCATGTTCCCCAAGGCCTCAGACGTTACATTCAAGAACAAGCTGTTTGATCAGCATCTTGGCAAGTGTAATGCTTTCCAGAAACCAAAGCCTGTCAAAGGCAAGCCCGAGGCTCACTTCTCCCTGGTTCACTATGCTGGAACTGTGGACTACAACGTTACTGGCTGGCTGGACAAGAACAAGGATCCACTGAATGAGTCTGTTATACAGCTGTACCAGAAGTCTTCTTTCAAACTGCTGAGTACTTTCTACCCACCTGTTATTGAAGGTAATTAAAAAACCCACTTTGTTAATGTAATGATTTACCAGTTACTCTAACTCTAAATTAGTATTGCATATTATTATATTATATTATATGTGTTCATCTTTATCCTTCTTAAACAGAGAAGGGAGGAAAGGGAGGCAAGAAGAAGGGTGGTTCCATGCAGACTGTGTCTTCTCAGTTCAGAGTATGTCATTGTCCAAAATTATAAAACTAAATAATGATTGAATTAATGGTGAATGATAACACTGAAACTGTGAGCGATGTTACAGGAGAATCTGGGCAAGCTAATGACCAACTTGAGGAGCACTCACCCCCACTTTGTACGTTGTCTAATTCCCAATGAGTCCAAGACTCCAGGTAAAATAATAAAGCGCTGACATTAATTCTGATATAGAAAGGATATTAAAGTTATGTTAATGAGACATAACATTTGGTTCATCTACCAAACTAATGCCATCCACTGTTTTTCATAGGTCTCATGGAGAACTTCCTGGTTATCCACCAGCTGAGGTGTAACGGTGTCCTGGAAGGTATCAGAATCTGCAGAAAGGGCTTCCCCAGCAGAATCCCCTATGCTGACTTCAAACAGAGGTAAATGGGACCATGAAAATGTTGATTCTTGTTTGAGGCTAATCTTCATAAAATCAAAGATCTAAAGCAGTTTGATTCATCCACAGATACAAGGTACTGAATGCCAGTGTTATCCCTGAGGGAACTTTCATGGACAACAAGAAAGCTTCTGAGAAACTCCTGGGATCCATCGATGTTGATCATGAAGAGTACAGATTTGGACACACAAAGGTTCACATTCTGCTTTACAATTATATTTTTTTCAGAAATAATGTTTAGTATAAACTCCAAGTGGCGGTTTTCAGGACAGGGAATCTTTCTAGTCCTAGACTAAAATACATGTCAGAGCTGTCCAAACTTGCACTGACATCTTTTGTCACACAAAGGAGAGAGAAACACAGGTCAAATATTATACGGACTATAAATTCCTAAATAATATTAATAAATACAAAAACTTTACATTCTAAAGCTGATGTCATCAGCTCCCCTGGTCAGAAAAACAGTGCAAACCAGTATACAAGCGATGTCTAGGAACCCAAAACTCCAATGGACAAAAGAAAATCTTCAGGGGAAGCAGTTCCCATCTGGCAAAAAGTGCAGCATCTCTACAAGCTCGTCAATGTTTCACAACTAGGCTAAATAAAAAGAAATTAAACAAAGTAAAAAGGTAGATAAAGGTTTAATATGATCATTAATATACTTAAAGCAGTTGAGATTTTGTAATGAAGACTTGTCGGGTTACCGCTTTTTGTCTCAGCTCTACCATCTGGTCTGGGCATAGACTGCGTCCTGCTCGCTGTGGTAACCTCGGAAAAATGAGAAAAGACAGCTGAGAGTAGAGCACTGTTCTCCCTTTGTTGCAACAAGTACATGTAGTACTAATGCAGCCTAAACTCTTAGAGGATTTGTAGTATAGAAGCATATGAGGTAGATTGGATATATTCTTAAAATGGACACCACATTATTTGTTGCTACAAATTGAAAAGGTCGGATAAGTAAGATTTAAACCATTTTAAAGCTATTCCATTAAAGCAGACGTAAAGTCTTTGTAAGAGAGTAATGTGGTCATTGGTTTCGAATGCAGCACAAAAATCTTCAAGGCACCAATAACGAGATACAGTCACGGTCAGACGCCAAAAGCAGATCATTTGTAGCTCTGATCCACGCAGTCTCTGTAATGTGATGTCATTTAAATCCAGAGTTCTTAAATGATGTCATTCCTTTGGAGGAAGGAACAAAATTGAGATGAAGCTACTTTTTTAAGTACTCTAGAAATGAAAGGTAGATTCGATATAGGCCTGTAGTTACCTACAGTATTTCCTAGGGGCTGTGTTTTTTTTTACAATAGGCCTTATAAGAGCCACCTTAAATGCTTTAGGCACGCATCCTAGTGTCAGAGATCAGTTAAAAAAGGAGGAGGATCTATAATTTCTGGGAACATATCCGATCTAGTGTATTATGCCCTATTCACCATGTAGGACATACTAAATGTAAAAACAAGTGACTGATTTGAGGCGCTGCTTCTGCAGATCTCCTAGTGAAGGGGGCAGGACTCTTCAGATTCTAAAGCAGATTTGATTGGACAAGAACTTTGAAGAGAGGCTGAACTGTAGTGTGATGTCATGGAATTTCTAGATTTTTTTGTGCGTAAGATAAGGCTGTCAGTTTTAAACAATTATTTCTTCTAAATTGGAATTTTGTCACCGCGTAGGAGCATATCAGTTTATTGACGACCTTAAGGCTAATATACTTTTAATTAAAGCGAAAAAAAACCTTTAATTTTGATTTTACTTGGGCTTTGAAGCATATTAAAAACCTCACATATTATAAACAACATTAAAAACTTGATTTTCACCACAGGGGGTGGTCAGTGTCATTGTGTTGTTAGGCATGTTTGTAAAAACTACTGAATGTCCTAATTAAGCAAAAGCCTAGTCCTGGATTAAGATGATCCCTGTCTGGGAAACTGCCCCAAAATTCTGTCTATTATTTTGCCTAAATGCAGGTGTTCTTCAAAGCTGGTCTTCTGGGTACTCTTGAGGAGATGCGTGATGAGAAACTGGCTAATCTGGTCACAATGACTCAGGCTCTCTTCCGTGGTTTCCTCATGAGGAGAGAGTTTGTGAAGATGATGCAGAGGAGGTGAGCATAATGAAAGAAATAACTCTAATACTCATAGTAGTCCTGATATGAATTACATTTAATGACTATTCACAGGGAGTCCATTTACACCATTCAATACAACATCCGCTCATTCATGAATGTCAAACACTGGCCATGGATGAAGGTTTACTACAAGATTAAACCTCTGCTGAAGAGTGCTGAGACTGAGAAGGAGCTGTCAGGTATGAAAGAGGAATTTACAAAATGCAAAGAAGACCTTGTCAAGGCTGAAGCTAAAAAGAAGGAGCTTGAAGAAAAGATGGTTGCTCTGCTGCAAGAGAAAAATGATCTGCAGTTGCAAGTGGCCTCTGTAAGTATACTTTATTGAATGCCAATTAATTAGAAATTGAGGTTTTCTTGCTTTTAAAAAGGAGCTTTTTTTTCTTCAGGAATCTGATAATCTCTCAGATGCTGAGGAGAGGTGTGAGGGTTTGATCAAGAGCAAAATCCAGTTTGAAGCTAAACTGAAAGAGACGACTGAGAGACTGGAAGATGAAGAAGAAATCAATGCTGAACTTACAGCCAAGAAGAGGAAACTGGAAGATGAGTGTTCTGAACTGAAGAAAGACATTGATGACCTGGAGCTCACCTTGGCTAAAGTTGAGAAGGAGAAACATGCCACTGAGAATAAGGTTTTTGTTTTTTATTTGCCATTACACATTTGTTATAAAATTTGAATCGGAAAAAAACAAGATCCTATGTTATCACATATCAGGTCAAGAACCTGACTGAGGAAATGGCATCTCAGGATGAGAGCGTTGCCAAGCTGACAAAGGAGAAGAAAGCTCTTCAAGAGGCACATCAGCAGACTCTGGACGATCTCCAGGCAGAGGAGGACAAAGTCAATACCCTGACCAAATCCAAGACAAAGCTTGAGCAACAAGTTGATGATGTGAGTATTTTCTCTATTACTCAAAAATATTTTTTGCCTACATTTATTTTAAAACATGCTCTATGTTGTCTCATAGCTTGAAGGTTCCCTGGAGCAAGAGAAGAAGCTCCGTATGGACCTTGAGAGAGCCAAGAGAAAGCTTGAAGGAGATCTTAAACTATCCCAGGAGACCACCATGGACCTGGAGAATGAGAAGCAGCAATCTGATGAGAAGCTGAAAAAGTTATTAAAAACATGCTTCAATTAATACTGTACTGTTGTCTTGTGACGTTTCATACATGGTTTTGTTAAATGCCTACAGGAAAGATTTTGAAACAAGCCAGCTGCTCAGTAAGATTGAAGATGAACAATCTCTTGGAGCTCAACTTCAAAAGAAGATCAAGGAGCTTCAGGTATTTTTAGAATGTTTGTGGCATTCTTCAAAAAGGTTAATTTAAGAATATTAAAGCAGATTTCAATATTTGCTCTTGTAGGCACGCATTGAGGAGCTGGAGGAAGAGATTGAGGCTGAGCGTGCTGCTCGTGCAAAGGTTGAGAAGCAGCGAGCTGATCTTTCCAGGGAACTTGAGGAGATCAGCGAGAGACTTGAGGAAGCTGGAGGAGCAACTTCTGCTCAGATCGAGATGAACAAGAAGCGTGAAGCTGAATTTCAGAAGCTGCGTCGTGATCTGGAAGAGTCCACCCTTCAGCATGAAGCTACCGCTTCTGCCCTCCGCAAGAAACAGGCAGACAGTGTGGCCGAGCTGGGAGAGCAAATCGACAACCTCCAGCGTGTCAAGCAGAAGCTTGAGAAAGAAAAGAGTGAATACAAAATGGAAATTGATGATCTCTCCAGCAACATGGAGGCTGTTGCCAAAGCAAAGGTTGAGAATTGTTTCTTTAGAGAAATATGTAAAACATGGTTTAGATGGTCAAACATCCATGGTGTTTTGTTTTCAGGGAAATCTTGAGAAGATGTGCCGCACACTGGAGGACCAACTCAGTGAAATCAAGACCAAGTATGATGAGAATGTTCGCCAAATAAATGACATGAGTGCTCAAAGAGCAAGACTTCAAACTGAAAATGGTAACAAAAAAATTGAGTGTTAAGCAATACATGAATATATTCAAAGGAAAATTATTTTTAAAGAGTAATTGCAACAAACATACTTCATAGAGTTTAATAACTGACTGAAACAGATAAAGCACAATGTGACATAGTGAATCTAAATCTCACAAGGTGAGTTTGGCCGTCAGCTGGAGGAGAAGGAAGCTCTTGTTTCTCAGCTCACCAGAGGCAAACAAGCTTTCACTCAGCAAATTGAGGAGCTTAAGAGACATACTGAAGAGGAGGTTAAGGTGATACAACAGAATCATTGCTCCCTCACATTTGTCATTAACTACAAAACAAAGATAGTAGCATCTGACTTGTTCTTCTAGGCTAAGAATGCTTTGGCACATGCAGTGCAGTCAGCCCGTCATGACTGTGACCTGCTCCGTGAGCAGTTTGAGGAAGAGCAGGAGGCAAAGGCTGAGCTCCAGAGGGGAATGTCTAAGGCAAACAGTGAGGTTGCTCAGTGGAGAAGCAAATATGAAACCGATGCCGTTCAGCGCACAGAGGAACTTGAAGAGGCCAAGTATGAATTTCTGAAAAAAATATTTTATAATGTTTTTTTTAATTACATGTTACGTCGCTACCAATGGTCTTGTGGTTAGTGTGCCAAAATGAAGTGCGAGTGCACTTGCGGTCGACCCAAGTTCTATTCCTAATTCTAGTGTCGTTTCCCATTCCCACCCCCCGTCTCTATACAAATATGTTCCTGTCTGTTCTCCACTGTCCTATTTTTGAAAAAAAAAAACATTTGTAAAAAAATTACATATTTCAGTATGTATTGACCAATGTTTACAATATGCACAACAGGAAGAAGCTGGCTCAGCGTCTGCAAGAGGCAGAAGAACAAATTGAGGCTGTAAACTCCAAATGTGCCTCTCTGGAGAAGACTAAGCAGAGACTTCAGGGTGAAGTGGAGGACCTTATGATAGATGTGGAGAGAGCAAATTCATTGGCTGCTAACCTTGACAAGAAACAGAGGAACTTCGACAAGGTAATTTGGTCATAAGGTTTTTAGAAATAGAACTACCTTTTCAGCACTCTACAAACTAATAATATTTACTCTGACCCAAAGGTTCTGGCAGATTGGAAGCAGAAGTACGAAGAGGGTCAGGCAGAGCTGGAAGGTGCCCAGAAAGAGACTCGCTCGCTCAGCACTGAACTGTTCAAGTTAAAGAATTCCTATGAGGAGTCTTTGGATCATCTGGAGACACTCAAGAGAGAAAACAAGAATCTGCAGCGTAAGAATGAAATTGTTCAATGCAATATTAACCTGAATGTGTCTTAATGTGTGTCTGGATTGCTAAATTTCAGTGAGTATTGTACTTTTCAGTATGGGCTGATCATATTTATGTCTATTCTGTAGAGGAGATCTCAGATCTGACTGAGCAGTTGGGTGAGACTGGTAAGAGCATTCATGAGCTGGAAAAGTCCAAGAAAACCGTAGAGACTGAGAAGGCTGAGATTCAAACCGCCCTGGAGGAGGCTGAAGTGAGTATCTGGAGATGAAGGAAGAAAGTAGACTTTAGATTAATATGCTATCTCAGGGTCCGGCAACCGTTTTTATTACATTGCGTACCGTTACATTTTTCTTGATACTCACTGTGCCATATAAACATTATTGTTTAAAATTACGTTCAAATAATATCTCAATATAATTGTCCATTATACGTTATCTGTTTGCACATACTGTAACATTATAATCATTTGAGAAGAACAATTTTATTTTTACGGAAAAAGCATAATGCATTGATTAAATTAATTTGATAACAATTGTATTAATTTAACTAAAATAAATAAATGTTGTACAAGTAGGCTACTTTGGTCTGGCTAGTAATGTAGTTAACTAATGTTAAAGACTGGGTTAGTATTTTTTCAAAGCTTTAGAAAACGAAGTAGGGCCGAGTACCATAAGAAACTTATGTTGAGGAGAGAAAAGAGCAAGCGGAAATTAGAAAGACCGTAGAAAGAGCCATGTGATATTTATTATGTAAAAGTAAAGGGTCTGTGGATTTTAAGTATAAAAGAATATATCTAGAACCAGTGTGCTGGTTGTATTTACTCATGTTGTCTTGTTTTCCTCATTTAACAGGGCACCCTGGAGCATGAGGAGTCAAAGATTCTCCGTGTCCAGCTTGAGCTGAATCAGGTGAAGGGTGAGATTGACAGGAAGCTTGCAGAGAAGGATGAGGAGATGGAGCAGATCAAGAGAAACAGCCAGAGAATCATCGAATCCATGCAGAGCACTCTGGACTCTGAAGTCAGGAGCAGAAATGATGCTCTAAGAATCAAGAAGAAGATGGAGGGAGACCTTAATGAGATGGAGATTCAGCTGAGCCATGCCAATCGCCAGGCTGCTGAGGCCCAGAAACAGCTGAGGAATGTTCAGGGACAACTCAAGGTATGTGACTTCCCTTTCACTTTAGCGTAAATGAAGAGCATACAGTATGCCTTGAATAATATTACTGAGGTATCTTTAGTAAAAGTTTAGACACAGGCTTGTAGAAAATCTAATGATATGTTCAGGATGCCCAACTTCATCTTGATGATGCCGTGAGAGGACATGAAGACATGAAGGAGCAGGCGGCCATGGTGGAGCGCAGAAATACTTTGATGCAAGCTGAGATTGAAGAGCTGAGAGTTGCTCTGGAGCAGACAGAGAGAGGTCGCAAAGTGGCTGAACAAGAGCTGGTGGATATCAGTGAGCGTGTTGGACTGCTTCACTCTCAGGTAACAACATTATCTTGTTATATTGTCTTCTATTTTATTTATTTTATTTGAACACTGCTTTCTATTCTAATGTTTTTCATCCAATGTGTAGAACACAAGTCTCCTGAACACCAAGAAGAAGCTTGAGTCTGACCTTGTTCAGGTCCAGGGTGAAGTCGATGACACTGTACAGGAAGCAAGAAATGCAGAAGAGAAGGCCAAGAAGGCCATCACTGATGTGAGTAATGAAGAGCTACAGATTTAAAATATAGTTATGGTCCTAATTATTTGAAATGTAATGGTTTTGCAATCAATTTGAAACAAGAGGATGTTCTTTTGAATTACAGGCTGCCATGATGGCTGAAGAGCTTAAGAAGGAGCAGGACACCAGCTCTCATCTGGAGAGGATGAAAAAGAATCTTGAGGTCACAGTAAAGGACCTGCAGCACCGTCTGGATGAGGCTGAGAATTTGGCCATGAAGGGAGGAAAGAAACAACTCCAGAAACTGGAAAGCAGAGTGAGTATTTTCAGAACCACATAAGACATAATTTTATTTACTGTCAAAATAATGTCTCTGCAAATTGTTGTTGAGGTTGTTGCCACTTTTGACATTGACAGTTAGTCAAATATTATACTGTTCCAAAATGACTAAGAGGCACTAACCAAGTTGTACATTTCTGTATTACCCTATATGTTCTTCTGTAGGTTCGTGAGCTTGAGACTGAAGTTGAGGCTGAACAGAGACGTGGAGCTGATGCTGTTAAAGGTGTCCGCAAATATGAGAGGAGAGTAAAGGAGCTCACCTACCAGGTATCTTTTTAACCATGTTTATAGACCCAAGTGTAAAAGTTAAACATGATTTATATTAAAACATTTAAAATGGTTTGTAGACAGATGAGGATAAGAAGAATGTCTCAAGACTTCAGGATCTAGTTGACAAGCTTCAAATGAAAGTTAAAGGATATAAGAGGCAGGCTGAAGAGGCGGTATGTAAAACATCTGCATGTTTTAATTCACATATACAGTTGCATACTTATTTACGAAGCGTAGTTTCTAACATGTCTAACATTTCTTTTTAAGGAGGAACAAGCCAACTCTACCCTGTCCAAGTTAAGGAAGGTGCAGCATGAGCTGGAGGAGGCTGAGGAGCGTGCTGACATTTCTGAGTCTCAGGTCAACAAACTCAGAGCCAAGAGCCGAGATGTTGGAAAGGTCAGTTGAATAACATTCTTCACGGTCTGTGAATGTTTTGTTGCATTTACAAAGTTCAAATAAGTTAGCTTTTTCATTTAAATAAAAACACGAATACATTCCGAAAAGCATGGAGACTGCATTCAGCTTATTATTAAAAATGGTTTACTGGCAGTTTGTCTAATTTAAATATTTTATCCTTAGGCAAAAGAAGAGTGACACCTACAACCTGAACCTAAAGGGAAAATCTACTTAAATCATATAATATGATATTTTGTGGAAAGTCCTTTTACAATAAAAATCATGATGAAGAATGTATATCCTTGGTTTATTTCATTTTCAAAAGAAATTATGTTAAGACCACCATACAACTACTGGGACACATAACAATATCACTTTAGCACTCAGCTTAGTTGGCATTGTGTTAATGAGTTTTAAATGACATATTTACATTTATTTTGTGGTTTAAAGAAGTATATCAAAACTTAAACCTTTATGGTTCAGAGTTTCAAGGTCTTCGGATGGCAGAATTTGTGTAATAAACTTAAATCGCATGTTCTAGGAGGCTGAATTAAACTCTGTGATCAACTTATCTATTTACATTTCATTGTCACACAATTTAAATTAGTTAATTCACTGGTGTGCTTGCCTTTTATGAAGAGCAAGCTAATGTTCACCTATGTGCAAACTAAAGAGAACAAGTTAAAGGAAAGTAAAAAGCGTGCTGATATTAGTGAGTCTCAGATAAACAAGCTCAAATAATTTATTATTATAATTTTTACAGAATAACCAACACCAGTTATTATGTAAATGTTTATGTTTTATGTTCAACTGCTAAACTATAACATATCTACAACATCTTGTGATTGTTTTTAAGATATTTGGACACTGTTACTAGTTTTATTAGGTACAGAAGACAGTTCAGGCATCTGTTACAGTATACCACATAATAATAATATTTTGTACACTGTAACATTTAAAGTCCCCCATGCAGAGTCTGGAAAATGCTGATAATTGTTGGAGGAACTGTTACAAGTGTACAGTGAATATGAGCATATTTTTTGAAAGAAAAGCAACACAGCCGCAGCAGTAAAAGAAAGAGAGTCGGCGTGGGAGACAATTGCTTCACGTGTCAATGCGTAAGTGAAATTTTCATTCACTTTTATATTCATTTTGTTGAAACTGTCAAAATGTGAAATATATCTCTCTCTCTCTCTCTCTCTCTCTCTCTATATACTGTTTATATATACACACCTAAGTTTTTTTTCATGTAAGTGCAATCTTTCTGCAATAAAAAGAACATGGCAGCAGCTGAAAGTGAACATGATTCATGCATGTGAGTTTAAAGAAATAAAATGCTTTTTCTTGTAGGATGCCTGACTGGGAAATGTTTGATATATTAATTAAACTGGCCTTGAAACTTATGAGGATATGAGAAACCGAACACTATGGCCGTAGAAGACAGAAAACTGGCCATGCTCTCACCTGCTCCCAAGAAAATCATGGCTGGTTTTTCTAAATCCTGTCTGTAGACATCTGGATTGTATAGTCCTAGAAACCACAACCAATGAAAGTCATCATCGGTTGCAATGGCCACAGAGAAAATCCTCTGTGCTTTTCTTAATTAGGGTAATGACATTACTTTGACCATTTCATTTCTAATCAGCCAACAGAAATTGCAGAGGAATGTTAAACCGGAGGAGGACATGCACCACCACCTCTGAACGATGCAGAGGAGATGGCCCTGAGCCTCAACACTGGCGACCAATGTCTGAGGGAGGGAGTTCATCAGAACCTGTCACTCCCCAGGATACAAGTGCTGATATAATATTTAAGAGTCCTACATATCTTGATTTCTACAGGCTCTTTCTGATAGTTACAATTATCTCACTTTTGCTTTTTTCTTTGTCCCAGCGTATTCTGATGGTAATATTTGCCTTGTCACAACAGAACCCCAGGCAGTTGTAAGTGGCCTAACCAATGCCTAAGAATTTAAGGGCATTCTTAAAAAGTGTATACTACACCAAATGCTCATCTTCACCGGATGAAGGGGATGAAGAAACCTTGTCTGCTGACACAGAGAGGCATACAGTGATAATGTTCATATGATGCATCTCCAAATCACACACTCTGTAGTAGGCCTCTAGAGTGCTACTTGGTACGTATGAACAAACTGACATGCTTCTCCTTTTTTGAACAGAGCATGACAGAACAGAAGGAGGAACCATCAAATTCTGACACACAAATTAACTCAGGTCAGTAATGTTCAGTAAATGCCATGGTTTAGGTCTGCAGATTTCAGCGTCTAACCTCAGTCTTGTGTTTTTAAGTTGCAAGTTAAGGAGCTATGTGAGCTGTAGGTTGGGCACAGGTAATCCCTATCACCCTGCAGAAGGCCATCGGTCTCTCCTGCAAGGTCACAATGGTTCAGTGCTTTTCCACAGACAGACAGACATGACCATGTGTTCAGTT
Source organism: Triplophysa dalaica (assembly GCF_015846415.1). Lineage (NCBI taxonomy): Eukaryota > Metazoa > Chordata > Actinopteri > Cypriniformes > Nemacheilidae > Triplophysa > Triplophysa dalaica. The sequence continues at coordinate 20,389,030 of NC_079545.1, forward strand.
TATATATTTACTTATCTTGGCCCATTCTGTTGCACAGGGATGACTCGCGATACATTATGAACCGAGCCGGGCCACTTAGACACTACATTTGTAATTATGTGTACAGCATCACATATAATCTTCACAGTGACAAACAAAGATGTGTATGCTTAAGGCCAAGTTCTACTGGGTAGAATCAAATGTTACGTCATCATTCTACCTAGGGTCCTAGCCAATTATCACTTAACCCTAGGAGTATATAAGTACGGTACTCACCCCTTTCTCATTCGCAGACATCGAAGTAAGCGTCTGTTCTTGGACACAGTCTTTGACATTAGGAAACATTAGTCAGTATAACCTGCACATTAATGCTGTGGATGGACTTCAGATTGACATAATCGACCGCATTTTGGGAAGGACCGATGATGGGAATATGAGTGCCATCAATGCACCCAATCACATTGGGAAACATTTATTTAATAAGCCTAGTTTACAAAGATGTACACCATTTTCCTGGAATCCTGTGAAACTCCTCTTTGTTGGCTCTCACAGGTTCGTGGCCAGAGAAACTTAACAAAAATGTGCAAAAAGTTGCTAACGTGTTCTGCATCACTGGTGTTGTAAAAAAAAGCTACCATTAGCAAAGAAACATAAGGCCATACAAAGAATCTTCTCAGATGTAAGAGCACGGCCACGACGACTGAGGTTTGTGATGTAAAGATGAAGCAGAGTGTGGATAATGGACTGTAAAGAAAATAAGCATCGCTTAAATAAAAAATCCTCCGTTACATGATTAAACATCCAAACTCTACCGACGTAAATTTAACTCTCTAGGAATTGATGCAACATCCTCATATACGGGTTCCTGAATAAACGGACATGCCATTTTAATGTCTTTGTGACGAAATTGTGCGCGATTAGGGAAAACAAATAAATAAACAAATGGCGTAGGCAATTTCAAAACCGCTTGTGCTTCGAAAAGGGGCAGAGATTGTAACAAACTCCGGGTTTGTGGAATAAAACCAGCTTGCGGCCAGGTTAGGTAGAAAGAGTAGGTTATATGGTTACTCACTCTGAGTATGAGACACCTCAATTTCTGAAGAGGAAAAGCCTGATTATTCCGTTTTCCAGGGTCAACCTACTCTGAGTTTGGACTTACCCTGCTTTCTGAAACAGGCCCCAGGTCAAAAGTTTACATCCGCCTGATTATAATACTACGATGTTAACTGCACAATCAATGATTTTTAATTTTGTCATTGTTGTTTAAGGGTTTCTTGTTTGTTCTGAGTCATTAAACTGTCCACTGACCTTCTAAAAAATTACCCAGGCCCTCAAGAATCTTTGCTTTTTCAGCATTTTTGTATATATGACCCATTTCCAGCAGTAACAGTATGATGTTGAGATTCATCTGTTTACATTGAGGACAATCAATGAGACTCATACACAGCTATTTAAATAAACAGAAAGATCCAGTGATGCTCATAAAAGCAATACGATTAATTTAAAGTCAGGTGGGTGTAAACCACTGTAAATGTTTTTTGGTGTAAATTGTTATTGTTTTGCTTACATATTTGTTTCATTTAGATATATCTTTCAGAAGCTACAAAACACTAATATTCTTCTCAGGAAATAAAATATAAAAATGTTAGACCAGAAAAATCTGATATTATTCTTCGTGAACTTTATGTTCACATTTCTGTCATAAAATAACTTTTTCAGAGCAGGACTATATTTAAAATAAACCTTAATTTTCAAAATTCCAATATTTTCAACATTTTCTAGATTCTGCAATAGGTGATGTGAACTTTTGACCTCAACTAGATGCCTTAAATATATTATAATGAACCGGTTATCTCCTGTACACCTGTACGATTCATTATCCATTTAGACTATGAGGTCATCCAGCCAGAGTCTATTAGATGTTCCTTGTGCCAAAATTAAAGTGAGAGTAGATTGAGCCTTTTCATGTAAGATATGCGGTAACAATGCATTTACATTACATTTAGTCATTTGGCAGACGCTTTTATCCAAAGCGACTTACAGTGCACTTATTACAGGGACAATCCCCCTGGAGCAGCATGGAGTAAAGTGTCTTGCTCAAGGACACACTGGTGGTGGCTGCTGGGATCGAACCAGCAACCTTTGATTTATCAGTTCAGTGGTTTAACCCACTAGACCAACATCTCCAGGTATGCATGCATTTAAATCAAAGCTCAAGATGCACCTTTTCTCTCTGGCATTTAATTGCAATTGACTGTGCTATTTGGTCTTCTCTGAGCTGTTCTTTAATTTAATTCATGCTGTCAAGAGTGTTCTATGAATATTTGGATAGTTCTGTACTGTATACAAGTCTCTTAACTGTCCTCGCTGTGCAAAAGTGAAGATCAATCTCAACATTACACAGTCACTGCAGGACAGGGGTCAAATATGCAAAAGATGATGCAAAAGTGAAGACCTGATAGACGTTTCCTGATGGTCAGTGGATAGTTTAATGTCTCGGGACCAGTGTTGGGTGTAACTAGTTACTAAATAATTAGTTACTGTATTTTAATTACTTTTCCCTTGAAAAAGTAAAGTAAGGGATTACTCATATGTTTTCTGTAATTTAATTACAGTTACTTCTGATGTACTTAAACTAAATACTTTGTGAAATATATGAGTGTGCAATAGTGTAATTGACATCAAAATTCAAAGTCTTACTTTAAAATCTGTGCTCACATTTGTAATACTTTGGTCAGTTAATAATATTATTTATTTGAATTAATTAAATAAGCTGTTTCATGTCTATCCTTGAATCACTTAACTAATCAAGGTCGGTGTAGGATATAGAAAGTAATTAGTAATGAGTAACTACATACTTTTTGGACAGAGTAATTTGGACAGTAATCTTATTACACTATTGAATATATAATGAGTAACTAGTAATTAATTACTTTATCAGAGTAACTTACCCAACACTGCTCGGGACAAACAAGATACTCATAAACAACTACCACAAAACCTTAACAGTCGTAAATTCGAGTAACATTACACCCCATTACGAATCAAGAACGTTTTTGAACTTTTGAAAATTAAAGTAATTTATTGGCCGCCATTGCCAAGTAATACACTGTATTTAAAAATACAGTAAGTTACTTGTCAATGGCTGCCAGTTAGTTACTGTGTTTTTTTACAGATAATGTAGATGATTTGGAAACAGCCCCTTAAAAATTAATTATTAACGTGGTTTTAGTTTACTTAATTTCTTAGGAATATTGCTTAAAAGTGAACCTAGAGCCAAAACGGAAATGAATCAAAGATCACTTAGTCTGGTTTGGTATCTTTACCGTTTCTGACTGTAAGAATTCAAGCACTTTATGCTTTGACTTATTCAACTGGATCACACTGTTTGACAAATACTTTGTGTCTATTTTAACGTAAAACACAATTTGAAAACATAATAATAATTCACAGCTGAACGGGTTGTTCCACATGAAGATTTCTGAAAAACAAAAAATAAATAGTAAATTATAAAATATAAAATATACATTTAAAAAATATTTAGATTAAATAAATATTGACCTCAATCTAGTTATTTTGCCAGTCAAACTCTGTGAAGTCCCTGATGAAGGAAATGACACTTGGGTTCATGTATGACCTCTTTTGGTGTACTGACTTTCTAGTTTTCTGGCTTCTCTGAACCTTGGCACTAGACTTGCTGGACTCTGGATTAATCCTGACAAGGAACCTGTCTGAAATGCAGCAGGACATTCTGCATGCCCACACTGAAATCTGATATTTGCAAGATTTCTGTGAATTTTAATATGCAGATAAATCAATGCAGAAATCGAAGCTGCATTGAACTCAGACTCTTTACACGTATAAACCACGATGACACCCTAACGTTAAAACTACCTGCACTGTCAACGACTTACTACTTTTTTGTTACTGTTATGAAGTGACAAAGTTTAGTCCAAAGAAAGCGTAAGAAATGTACCGCTACTACGCAATATGTGCAGCTACACTCCAATCACAGGCTGCTTGCAGGTCGGAATACTTGGTCGCGTCAAAAGGTGCTGCGGCGCCAAAGAGTATAGATACCAAGAGGCAAAACTCTGGTGTTTTTGGCAAACAGTGCCGCCACCATTTTGGGGTAAAATGATTTTTAACTTAAATGGTTTCTGGCGAGCTAATGTTTTTGTCATCATGTATTATCATCATACAGGTTGGATTTCAGCTTCAATGTTTTACAAAGCAGCTCATATTGCTATCGAGAAAGAAAAAAAAGAGTCACTTTCGCCCCGAAACGGCGGAAATCACAGGGCGCTGGTGTTGCAATGGAACGTTGTATTGAGTTTTGGCTCTTGCTATCTATAGTCTTTGGCCGTCCGCGACAGCGGCGCTGCACCCGGACGGCGTGTGACATCAAAGTACCCCGAGAGCGATTGTAATAGTTACGGAATAAGATCCAATCAGATTCCCCTGTCACGGTATTTTGATGTAGTTTCTGTGATCGGATTTGCGCAGCGCTGCATGACGTTTAAGTCATTACTGGGGAGTTACAAACAGGTGAGTTTGATCATGGTTAAGGCTGCAGGAAGTTGACGTCGCGGGCCAAAGAGTTTAGAACCACCGGTAGCCTACATCATAAGCCTGTGTCAATGCCATGCATTTTTGCTGCTTGTAAACGAAACCTCATCACAAATCAATCAATTATTTATTTTAGAAACGTCTATTTTCACAAAAATATTTAATTATCAATTCACAGAAGATTATAAAACAGTTCAATGTTTAAAGTCTTTTTGTGCTAGACTCAAAAGAGAAAAAAAAGCTTTTAAAAGCTTGTGCAAGACATTTGTATTCTTTAAATAATGATCATACTTTGTTTTGGATTATGTCCCATTTCAGAGGTGCCCTGAATATCAAACAAAAGTTTCTCAATTCCAAGATTAACTGTAATACCTGTGAACTGGGAAAATATTTATTTTAATTATTTAAACCCTTTATAATAAAGAACTATGAACATTCATGCTTGATTGTTGTGATTTACCAGAGGCCAGTGTTGGTTACCTTAACAAAGTCGTTTTTTCTAGCACTTTCCTCTAATGTGATATTCACAATATTTGATCAGTATTCTAATTTCTCACTGAATATACTTTAATGCTCTGTGACCCCCAATACGTTATTTCCAGTGCATGAACACAGGGAATTACTGTAAATTTCACATAGTGCTTGTTTGTTGTGACTTTCTACAGGACAATACTGATTACTGTGATTTTGTACAGCACATTCTCTTTAATGTGATTTTCACAGTATTTTGACCAGTATTGTAATTCCTCATTGAAACTACAGTAATTCACTGTGACCCCTAAGTTATTTCATGTGCATGAACACAGTGAATTACTGTAGATTTCACATGTTTTTTTACAGTGCAATGATCATTTAACTTCATTTAAGATCATAAAGTTTCCAATGTTCCCCTCCTATTTTTAGATCGTTCCCACTCCTCTGGCGCCACCTTTTGCAGGAACAACTTTCCAGCTCGTCCTTGGATAGGTAAGTTGTCATCCTAGACAACGTAGCGGTACCTGTTGGCTGATTTAAAATGTGCATATGGAATTCAGATACTGCATATATAGAATAATGTTTTTGACACAATTTGATGAAAACAACAACGACACGGTTCTGGATTTCGGGCGAAAATTTCGTGCTGTTCACTGGTGATAACAAAAGCTGATGCTGTGTGTGGGATTTTAATGTAACCTTTTAATGGTCTAACAAGGGTTCATAAAGATAATGCCCCCTTGTCATACATAGCTAACGTTTGATGATCTAACTAAATACTTCAAATCAAATTGTGAGAATCTGGATTTCGTCCTGTCCTCCACAAATACTGCATCTGTGTTTATTCCAATATTCATCATATGTATTCTTATTATTCACTTCTATTCATAATATTTGCTCCTTACTTTCATGTTGTTTAACCTCGTTGAAAGTTGTATCGGATCTTATGCTGTCTTATTGATATAAGCATCTGTTGTTCTCCATATCAAGGTTCCTAATGATGCCTATGGAAAATTGTGTTATTATTGTAATATTGAATATGAAATCATATCTGATTGTTCAGGAGGAAAGACTAAACAGAAAGTCTGGTGATTTTCCACTGTTTTGGTGGTTTTATATGACGCTTTCTGATGCAAACTTATAAGTATTAGTCCTAAAATAATAAACTTTGGACTCTGATTGAACAAGCACTTGTGTCTGTGTCAAACTTTGTCTCCTGGATCCAGAAACTCTGTGTGTTCCGTCGACTAGACTCTTCAACCGTAGAATATTGTTAGACAAGGGGACATAAGAAGTTTACATTCTTTCACAAATGCACTGAATGTTATAAGAGGTTTTTTCAATAACATCGTTGGCCTGTCTTTTATGTTGGGACTTTAGCGGGTATCCATATTTTCGAGAAATATGATAGCCTTCTTTAGGTAAAAAGGTTGGTTGGTTTAGTTGCTCTAACAATTATTTTTTACAAAATATTATCGATAGAGAAAAGAATAACTTTTGTCTGTTGATCCTATTCACAACGTTTGGTTATTCTCTAACTAGGATTTTTTGCTAAAATAAATAGAAATGGAAATAAATTAATAAGTCGTTAATAAATACCCCTAGCGGAAGAATACATTGCATATCATAGCACATGAACATTTTTAATTACGTGGTAAGTATTTTTTGGTCTTTTTTATGGTCACTTTTATGGACAATATCATATTTCCATGGTGGATTGTCCATGAAAGTTACCATAAAAGTGACTTAAATGAACACCACCACAGGATACTGAACCCCATATGGCGTGTGCCCACATATAACGCTAGTTGCGCGGGACGAAAATAGAAATGGTATGAAAGAAATTCACTGCAATGTAGTCTACATTGATCAGCTAATCCAAAATGTATGCTAACTGATATGTAGGCTATATGTATTAATGAAAATAATGAAAATGGGAATCATTTTATGTCTAAAGTAGTGGTGGGCATAGAATAATTTTTTTAATCTAGATTAATCTAGATTAATTCCAAAATTAATCTAGATTAATCTAGATTAAAATGGCTCATTTGAATTCTTCCGAAGGCATTCAGAATATGTGTGCTACCCAAATAATGACTAAAAGTAAGTCTTTGAGAACGTGTTTCTCAAGCCAGGTGGCGCATTAGAGCAGGGGCTCATCTCCTGTTTCCAAAATGCATCACAAACTGCTTGAGAAAGCTGTTCTACTATGATAATTGGTGATGAAAATTAAATTATGTTCAATAAGATGAACTTGTGTTTACTTCCGCATTAGCTAAGGGATGATTTGCGTTAAGGTGGTACTTGAGACTGGAAGAGCTCCTACAGTACATTTACATTTACATTTAGCAGACGCTTTTATCCAAAGCAACTTACAAAGAGTGAGGAAGCAACAAGCGATATGTCATACAGGAGCCATAATACATTAGATCTCAATACAAAGTTACTGGTTTCAACTAAAGCTAGACCACTACCTGTTGAGAGAAAGAGTTTATTTAAACCAATTCCGCATTGCACAAGGTGCAAACAACCTAGTCTTGTCGATGTTTCTATTGGGAAGCTTCTTAAAAATTAATATTCCCTGAAGCAAACCCGGTGGCTTCAAAGCTGCATCCATGTTAGCACGTCACGTTTGATGCGGTAATTTCACAGTAACGTTATGTTGTGTTCAGAACAAACGCGAATGGCGTGTCAAGCGCGAGTGATTTATATGTTAATGCAAAGAGCCAATAGACCTACTTGCTGCGCGAATCGCGCGAATGAAGCCCTGGTTATTAGATGATGAGGCTGCGCTAAGGACGCGAATGAAGCCCTGGTTATGAGATGATGAGGCGGCGCTAAGGACGCGAATGAAGCCCTGGTTATGAGATGATGAGGCGGCTTCTGCTTCTGCTTCCGCGAATGACGCGAAACACGCGAGTTGAAAAATCTCGTTCTCGCCCCGTACAGTGCAGTTAAGGTGGTATACATCCGTGCTAAAATATCAAGGTGAAAGTCATCATAGCTTGCGTAGTATAGTCCCAGCTGCCAACCCAACTTTGAGAATAGATTAACGGCGACATTTTTTTTATCGCGCGATAAGAGTCTCACTGCGTTAACGCCGTTGACGGCCCACCACTATTCTAAAGGTTTCGGTTTACATCTCTTACATATTTTATGAAGCAAATTACTAAAAAATCCCTCACCATAATAAAAACCACCAACATTTCTCCATAGTAGGCTACTGTACGTTAAACAATTGTGATATTTTGTGATGCAGTTAATAAATAAAAACTTTTCCAAAAAACAATCCATTGTTCTTTTTCTTATTTATTAATCAAGCCAATACATATTTGTAGACATTTTAATAATCCAAAAACATCCGCACCGACATCCCTGATAGATTGTTTGAATGAATATTCATTTAAATGACGTATTGCTTTCTCCTGGAACTGTTTTTTATAGACGGTTACATACTTTCTTTACTGTGAATGGACAGCTTCTATATACAGAAATTAAACCCTCAATGCCAAGCCATATTTAGCATCTGCTTGGTGTGCAAGTTCATCTCAATATAAGAGAGGAGGGGATGATAAGGCCTGAGACTGGAGGGAGTTGAACCAACTGCTGGTAAGCGTCTGTTGACTTTGCAATGACAGCAATTGATATTGACCTCAAATTGACATATTATGACACAATAAAATCAAAATCATTGTTTAATCATAGAAATTTAAATGTAATGTTTTACAGGGCATTGGGAAATAAGTCTGGTCACAAGGAGAAGGAAGGTAGGTGGTTTTCACAATAGGATACTGTCTTGGAATATATGTTTTTATCTGTGTTGCCTGTCTATGCAGCCACTCAAGGCCTTGTTTTTGTATACCTAAGACATGTACTCATATATTGGTAATCAAAGGATTTAGAATCACTAAATAGAAGATAACTATTGTACACAGTCTCAAGGGAATTAGTGAAGGGAATCACCCAGCACGAATTTAAACAAATTGAATTTAAATAAGTGGTATCTTTCATAGTATAAATATCAATGCAATCTGATGGGAATTTATAGCAATTTTACCAGGTGGCTTATTCATGTGAATTAGTATTTCCTATGTTCTCATTCATATGTTTTGTTGTGAATTGACTTTGTCTCAGTGACATTATGTTTGTTCGTGGGGCTAGAGAAACTATTTTTCAGATTAGCTATTTTTCAGGGTTTGCCCTCTCGTAAAGCTCAACTTTTTAGCAAAATTAGCCATTATTGTTATATATATGTATATAAATATATATGTGCATGTGTGATGCATTTAAATGTTAATATTGTGTTTATTAATACATTTTTTGTATTATATTTATTATCGATTTATTTCCATCAAATGTTTTCCAGCAACCTGCCACCATGAGTACTGACGCAGAGATGGCCGTTTATGGCAAACAATCAAGAGCAAAGATGGTGCCAAAGTCACTGTTATTGTGAATGATACTAAGCAGGTAAAATATCCATATTTCTCAAAGATCATCATCAAAAAATTCTAATTCAATGTCATCTGAATCGCTTTAAAGGCTGAGTAGGCAATCCTCTCCAGAAACGTTTTTGTCATGCTGGTTGAAAGTCTCATAACATCCTGATAGCAATCAATAAGTAAAGCAACACATTGGTATTTTAATAATTATATACCTTCTGTGAAAGGTGTAGGGGCAAAAATATTGGAATAATTACAGCCCTCGGTCCAAGGGCAATGATACATCATATGTACATTTTCAGTCAGCGTTTTATGCATCCAACTGTGCACCATATGCACGCAAACATCATACGTCATCAGCGCGCTCATGTGCGATGTGCAGGCAGCGGGACAATGGGGGACAGAGAGCAGGTACCTGAAGATGTTCGCTACTGTAGATGTAATTCACTTTGTACTCTAATGTTTTCTCACCAGTGAATGCGAAATGATCTCACTGGAACTGATGCAACAGCTTCTGGTCTGTGCGCATGCTCATGTGTTTTGGAGGAGGTGTGACTTTGGATGGTGATTCAGGATGGGGATTGCATGATTTCACTGCTAGCAGGCAAACATTAGCATTTTCCAAATGATCTACTCTGCCTTTAATAGGAGAAAACTGTTAAGGAGGAGGATGTTTGCCCAATGAATCCTCCCAAGTATGACAAGATTGAGGACATGGCCATGATGACCCATCTCAATGAACCCTCTGTGCTGTATAACCTCAAAGAGCGTTACGCAGCATGGATGATCTATGTAAGTAAAGCAGAAAGTAAAACATCATTCAAGTTCATTATGACTGTGATGCTGCAATCGGATGGTTTCTCTGTTCGTTTCAGACCTACTCAGGACTCTTCTGTGCTACTGTGAACCCCTACAAGTGGCTCCCAGTGTATGATGCAGAAGTGGTGTCTGCCTACAGAGGCAAAAAGCGTATGGAGGCCCCACCCCACATCTTCTCTGTCTCTGACAATGCCTATCAGTTCATGCTCACTGGTAAGAGCTTCATTTTGAATGGCAAGATGATTTGGGTTTCTGAAAATAGGGTTTTTCGGATTTAATGAAACTTATCTAAACAAAATTACCATTAAATTTACAGACAGAGCGAATCAGTCTGTCCTGATCACGTATGTATTTACTTTTATTAGATGTTTAAATAGTTACTGTTATACATTCCTTTCATGAAATTTTTACATGTCTTATCATATTCTGTCTGATGATCATCTCTTATAAACCAGTGGAGAATCTGGTGCTGGAAAGACTGTAAACACTAAACGTGTCATTCAGTACTTTGCCACAGTTGCAGTGCATACTGACAAGAAGAAAGAAGGTGTCAGCCAAATGAAGGTGTGATACAAAAAGCAATGTTCTTAATACATAAAAATAGAACTTTCTATTAATATTATTATTATTAATTTAAGTTAATACATTAACTGCTTAACTTCACAGGGATCTCTTGAGGACCAGATCATTGCTGCTAACCCTTTGCTTGAGGCTTATGGTAATGCCAAGACAGTGAGAAATGACAACTCCTCTCGTTTCGTAAGTTTTCAATTCCATGCAGTACAATTAGTTGTATTTTATATTTTTATATAAATATTTATCGTGAAAGGCTTATTGCCACAATAACAAGTACAACTTAATTTTATCTAAACAGGGTAAATTCATCAGAATTCACTTTGGCACATCTGGAAAACTCGCTAGTGCTGATATTGAAACATGTAAGAGACCGTAAAAAATATTTCCTAACCGACATTTGTTTGAATACTATTAAGTACTTAATTTCTTGACCAGACCTGCTGGAGAAGTCTAGAGTGACATTCCAGCTTTCAGATGAGAGAGGCTACCACATCTTCTACCAGATGATGACCAACCACAAGTCTGAGCTGATTGGTAGGTGCACACGTGTCATTCAAACCTTTAAAGAGTACATAACTAGGGATTTTTAAGGTCCAACTTTGGTTTATATAGTTTCCAACAACAGGTTTATGTACATAGAAGGTGTAAAAACCCTATTTCGTAATAATAGCCAGTTTTTCTTACCTTACTTCTTGACTGACTTTCCACTGGCCTAGTCTGATGAGATTTGTCAGATGGTCTAGTCTACTGTGATTGGTCTACTGCGAATGAGGTTAACGAGCTGAAGTGTTTGGGGGAGAAGAGTGAAGTTGTCGCAGGCAGTCCTAGCAAAACAAAGGCGGAGACTCTATGTGACATAAATCTGCAGTGTTTCTTGAATCGGACTAGGGACGACTTATTTGCATGATTCAGAGTCGAATCTCTTTTTTCAAGCCAATACCTTTGCCATTCGTTCACCTTCGGATATACAACTTGGCAGACTGATTACTTTAAAACATTACATTTTAGTCATCTCATGTTACGTACTCTTTAAAATGCCACTTAATATTGTGAAATAATCATAAATAACCTTTGTATGTTACAGAAATGACGCTCATCACGACAAACCCCTATGACTTCCCCATGTGCAGTCAGGGTCAGCTCACAGTGGCAAGCATTGATGATAAAGAGGAGCTGGTTGCCACTGATGTGAATCATTATTATTTGAGTTAAGGCAATGGTATTGTAGATATAATAAATATGCCTGATTATTTGGCTCATCCTTCTCTGTAACTTCTAGACTGCTATTGACATTCTGGGCTTCAGTGGTGAGGAGAAGATGGCCATCTACAAGTTCACTGGAGCTGTGCTGCATCATGGTAACATGAAGTTCAAGCAGAAACAGCGTGAAGAGCAGGCTGAGCCTGATGGCACAGAGGGTGAGACTTTATGGTACTATCGGCATGTCAAAAAATGTTTATTGTTTATGGCATTAAATTGAACAAATTTTCATTTTCAACCACACAATTGAAGAGGCTGACAAGGTTGCCTATCTTTTGGGCTTGAACTCTGCTGAAATGCTGAAGGCTTTGTGCTACCCAAGAGTGAAGGTCGGAAGTGAGTATGTGACCAAAGGTCAGACTGTGCCACAGGTATGTACTAACATGCAAACAGGTACATTTTAAACATGAAAATTATGAATTTGCCTTATAATTATAGAATCTGATTAAATGTAACTGTTTTCTACATCCAGGTGTACAACTCGGTTAGTGCTCTGGCCAAATCCATCTATGAGAGGATGTTCTTGTGGATGGTTGTTCGTATCAACCAGATGTTGGACACAAAACAAGCCAGACAGTTCTTCATTGGTGTTCTGGATATCGCTGGCTTTGAGATCTTTGATGTAAGAATGATTCTCTTTTCTCCATTCAAAGTTGACTGATTCATATCCAGTTATCTGCAAATATTTGTTTTTCTCTCTCTCTAGTACAACAGCATGGAGCAGCTGTGCATCAACTTCACCAATGAGAAACTCCAACAGTTTTTCAACCACCACATGTTTGTGCTGGAACAAGAGGAGTACAAAAAGGAGGGCATTGTTTGGGCGTTTATTGACTTTGGCATGGACTTGGCTGCTTGCATTGAGCTTATTGAGAAGGTTTTGACTGGTTTATAGAACTCTTCATGCAAATCTTTTAATTTTGAATCTGTGTGATATAAGTAAAACTCCACTTTTTTTATCAGCCCATGGGTATCTTCTCCATCCTTGAAGAAGAGTGCATGTTCCCCAAGGCCTCAGACACAACGTTCAAGAACAAGCTGTATGATCAGCACCTTGGCAAGTGTAATGCTTTCCAGAAACCAAAGCCTGTCAAAGGCAAGCCTGAGGCTCACTTCTCCCTGGTTCACTATGCTGGAACTGTGGACTACAACATTACTGGCTGGCTGGACAAGAACAAGGATCCACTGAATGAGTCTGTTATTCAGCTGTACCAGAAGTCTTCTGTCAAATTGCTGAGTACTTTCTACCCACCTGTTGTTGAAGGTAATTAAAAAACCCACTTTGTTAATGTAATGATTTTTCCAATTATCCTAACTCTAAATTAGTGTTGCACAGATTTCTTGTCATTATAGTATATGTATTCGTCTTTATCCTTTTTAAACAGAGAAGGGAGGCAAGGGAGGCAAGAAGAAGGGTGGTTCCATGCAGACAGTGTCTTCTCAGTTCAGAGTATGTCATTTTCCAAAATTATAAAAACAACATAATTACAGAATTAATGATGAATGATAACACTGAAACTGTGAGCGATGTTACAGGAAAATCTCGGCAAACTGATGACCAACTTGAGGAGTACTCACCCTCACTTCGTACGTTGTCTGATTCCCAATGAGTCCAAGACTCCAGGTAACATCATAAAGAACTAACATTTATTCTGATAGTAAAAGGACATACAGTTATGTTAATGAGAGGAGTTGTTCATCAACCAAAGTCATACCATCCACTGTTTTTATAGGTCTCATGGAGAACCACCTGGTTATCCACCAGCTGAGGTGTAACGGTGTACTGGAGGGTATCAGAATCTGCAATAAGGGCTTCCCCAGCCGAATCCTCTATGCTGACTTCAAACAGAGGTAAATTGGACCATTTCTTGTTTGAGGCCAATCTTCATTAAATCAAAGATGTAAAGCAGTTTGATTCATCCACAGATACAAGGTACTGAATGCCAGTGTTATCCCTGAGGGACAATTCATGGACAACAAGAAAGCTTCTGAGAAACTCCTGGGATCCATCGATGTTGATCATGAAGAGTACAGATTTGGACACACAAATGTTCACATTATACTTAAAAAATGATCAAAGTTACAGAAACAATGATATTTAGTTTGGTGCTAGTTCAAATTAAATTAATCTCTGGATTATTGTTCATACATGCAGGTGTTCTTCAAAGCTGGTCTTCTGGGTATTTTTGAGGAAATGCGTGATGAAAAACTGGCTGCTCTGGTCACAATGACTCAGGCTCTTTGCCGTGGTTTCCTCATGAGGAGAGAGTTTGTGAAGATGATGGAGAGGAGGTGAGTGCTGTCATAAATAAAAATGAAACAAAAATATCTTTTTTAATGACATTTACTCCCACATTTAATCATTTTAATGACAATTCTTTCAAAGGGAGTCTTTTTACACCATTCAATACAACATCCGCTCATTCATGAATGTTAAACACTGGCCATGGATGAAGGTTTACTACAAGATTAAGCCTCTGCTAAAGAGTGCTGAGACTGAGAAGGAGCTGTCAAGTATGAAAGAGGATTTTGCAAAATGCAAAGAAGATCTTGCCAAAGCTGAAGCCAAAAAGAAGGAGCTTGAAGAGAAGATGGTTGCTCTGCTTCAAGAGAAAAATGATCTGCAGCTGCAAGTAGCCTCTATGAGTGTTTTTCACTGAATTCATTGAATGTCAAATGTTTTGAGATTTAGTTTGTTTGTTTTCAAATAGAAATCTATTTATTTCTTCAGGAATCTGATAATCTCTTAGATGCTGAGGAGAGGTGTGAGGGTCTGATCAAGAGCAAAATCCAGTTTGAAGCTAAATTTACAGCCAAGAAGCAGAAACTTGAGGATGAGTGTTCTGAACTGAAGAAAGACATTGATGACCTGGAGCTCACTTTGGCTAAAGTTGAGAAGGAGAAACATGCCACTGAGAATAAGGTTTGTGATTGCAAAAAGTACCTTTGTATTTATTACTGCAGAAAATATTTTGTCACGGATTATGAACGCGACAAAATAATCTAAAAATCACAATTTACACAAGTCAAGAACCTGACTGATGAAATGGCATCTCAGGATGAGAGCATTGCCAAACTCACAAAGGAGAAAATAGCTCTCCAAGAGGCACATCAGCAGACTCTGGATGATCTCCAGTCAGAGGAAGACAAAGTTAACACCCTGACCAAATCCAAGACAAAGCTTGAGCAACAAGTTGATGATGTGAGTAACTGTTCTCAATTTATTATTTATTATTATATATGTTTGCATACATTTATTTTAAAACATTGTCTATGTTGATGTCTCATAGCTTGAGGGCTCCCTGGAGCAAGAGAAGAAGCTTCGAATGGACCTTGAGAGAGCCAAGAGAAAACTTGAAGGAGACCTAAAACTGGCCCTGGAGTCCATCATGGCCCTGGAGAATGACAAGCAGCAATCTGATGAGAAGCTAAAAAAGTAAAAAAAAAAGCATGCTTCAATTAAAACTATACTACTGTCTTGTTACGTTTCATACATGGTTTTGTTCAATTATAACAGGAAAGACTTTGAAACAAGCCAGCTACTCAGCAAGATTGAAGATGAACAATCTCTTGGAGCTCAACTTCAGAAGAAGATCAAGGAGCTTCAGGTATTAATTTAGTCTGTTTAAAAAGGTAAATTGTTCAAAAAGGTAAATTCAATATTCTTAAAGTGTGTCTGATTACCTGCTTCTGTAGGCTCGCATTGAGGAACTGGAGGAAGAGATTGAGGCTGAGCGTGCTGCTCGTGCCAAGGTTGAGAAGCAGAGAGCTGATCTCTCCAGGGAACTTGAAGAGATCAGTGATAGGCTCGAGGAAGCCGGAGGAGCAACCGCTGCTCAAATCGAGATGAACAAGAAGCGTGAAGCTGAATTTCAAAAGCTGCGTCGTGATCTGGAAGAGTCCACCCTTCAGCATGAAGCTACCGCTGCTGCCCTCCGCAAGAAACAGGCAGACGGTGTGGCCGAGCTGGGAGAGCAAATCGACAACCTCCAGCATGTCAAGCAGGAGCTTGAGAAAGAGAAGAGTGAATACAAAATGGAGATTGAAGATCTCTCCAGCAACATGGAGACTGTTGCCAAAGCAAAGGTTGAGAATTGTTTTTGTAGAAGAATAAATGAAACATGACATCGATTCTTAAAGATCTAATGGTTTTGTTGTTTTCAGGGCAATCTTGAGAAGATGTGCCGCACACTGGAGGACCAACTCAGTGAAATCAAGTCCAAGAATGATGAGAACCTCCGCCAGCTGAATGACTTTAGTGCTCAAACAGCAAGACTTCAAACTGAAAATGGTAACATACTGTTTATTTTGTTATTGATTTCAAATTTAAACCTATTTAATGTTTTTTTATTAAAATAATAATATTATTATTCAGTTCTACTGAACGCAAATTTGTAATTGCCAGATTTAGTTTTGATAAATGCAACTTAATTGTGTTTTGAATTACTGCTACAGTAGTGAAATAAACAGGCACAATGAATAAAATATTGGCACAACGTGACAAACACTCTAAATCTCACAAGGTGAGTTTGGCCGTCAGCTGGAGGAGAAGGAAGCTCTTGTTCTCTGCTTAGCAGATGCAAACAAGCTTTCACTCAACAAATTAAGAAGCTTAAAAGGAAGATTGAAGAGGAAGTTAAGGTAATATAACAGAATCATTGCTCCTTCACATTTGTAACTAACTACAAAACAAAGATAGTAGCATCTGACTTGTTCTTCTAGGCTAAGAATGCTTTGGCACATGCAGTGCAGTCAGCCCGTCATGACTGTGACCTGCTCCGTGAGCACTTTGAGGAAGAGCAGGAGGCAATGGCTGAGCTCCAGAGGGGAATGTCTAAAGCAAACAGTGAGGTTGCTCAGTGGAGAAGCAAATATGAAACTGATGCCATCCAGCGCACATAGGAACTTGAAGAGGCCAAGTATGAATTTCTGAAAAAATATGTTTTAATGTTTTTTTACACTACATGTTATGTCGGCGCCAATTGCCTTGTGGTTAGAGTACCAAAAGGAAGTGCGGGTGCACTTGCGGCCGGCCCAAGCTCTATTCCTAAATCTAGTGAAGTTTGCCGTTCTCACCCCCCATTTGGTCTATCCAAATATGTTCCTGTCTGTTCTCCACAGTCCTATTCTCGAAAAAATTACATTTGTAAAAAAATTACACAACAGTTTGTTTTGAATGATGGTTACAATATGCACAACAGGAAGAAGTTGGCTCAGCATCTGCAAGAGGCAGAAGAACAAGTTGAGGCTGTAACCTCCAAATGTGCCTCTCTGGAGAAGACCAAGCAGAGACTACAGGGTGAAGTGAAGGACCTCATGATTGATGTGGAGAGAGCAAATTGGTTGGCTGGTAACCTTGACAAGAACCATTGGAACTTTGACAAGGTAAATTAATTTTGACATTAGATTTTTTTTTTGAGAAAGGAGCTACATGTTCAGGATTCTACAACTAATAATATTTACTCTGACCCAAAGGTTCTGGCAAAATGGAGACCGAAGTATGAGGAGGGTCAGGCAGAGCTAGAAGGTGCCCAGAAAGAGGCTCGCTCACTCAGCACTGAACTTTTCAAGATGAAGAACTCCTATGAGGAGTCTTTGGATCATCTGGAGACACTCAAGAGAGTAATCAAGAATCTCCAGCGTAGGATTTAAATGTTGAATAGATTTTTAATCTTTAATGTGTTGACATTTCATACTGATAATGTTTTTTGTTTCTCACCTCTAGAGCAGATCTCAGATCTGACTGAGCACTTGGGTGAGACCGGCAAGAGCATTCATGAGATGGAAAAGGCCTAGAAAGCAGTAGAGACCGAGAAGTCTGAGATTTAGACCGCCCTGGAGGAGGCTGTAGTGAGTATGACAAGATTAACATTTTACTTGCCTTTTATAACAGGTTGACTTTTTTTTTTACTTTTTACAGGGCACCCTGGAGCATGAGGAATCCTAGATTCTCCGTTTCCAGCTTCAGCTGAATCAGGTGAAGGGTGAGATTGACAGGAAGTTTGCAGAGAAGGATGAGGAGATTGAGCAGATCAAGAGAAACAGCCAGAGAGTCATTGAGTCCATGCAGAGCACACTGGACTCTGAAGTCAGGTACAGAAATGATGCTCTGAGAGTCAAGAAGAAGATGTAGGGAAACCTAAAAGAGATGGAGATTCAGCTGAGCCATGCCAATCGCCAGGCTCCTGGGGCCCAGAAACAGATGAGGAATGTTCAGCGACAACTGAAAGTATGTGAATTCCCTATGACTTTAATAATATCCTTCAATGTCTAAGTTCTTTGTATATTCTAATGTATCTTAGGTTAAAGTTTAGACACAAATTTATAGAAAAACTAATGATATGTTCAGGATGCCCAACTCCATCTTGATGATGCCGTGAGAGGACATGAAGACATGAAGGAGCAGGTGGCCATGGTGGAGCACAGAAACACTTTGATGCAGGCTGAGATTGAGGAGCTGAGAGTTGCTCTGGAGCAGACAGAGAGAGGCCGCAAAGTGGCTGAACAAGAGCTGGTGGATGCCAGTGAGCGTGTTGGACTGCTGCACTTGTTATGGTTCTGGTATCCATCTTTGTCTCCCTCTACTGGTTTCACTCTTCTCAGCTGTTTCTAGTTTGCTATTAGCATTTGTTAATTTTCTCACACCTGTTCTCCTTTCCTCTGATTGTGTTTGCTACTTCTAGCTTCCCATTTCCCTGCTTCGTTGCCGGATTATTTCCAAGAGTCATCTACGCAGAGGCTTTCTCGTCGGTCTATGTTCCTGTCTAGTCTGAGTCCTGTCTGGATCCGGTCTGTACTATTTATGACTCTGTGTTTGCTGATTATCGGGTTGCTTTGTACTCTGTCCAGTTTACCTGCTGATGTCTGCTAGCCTGAAGCTATCTACCTGCCAGCCGTGTGTTGTACCTCCCCTGAGAGACTGAGGCTTCACGCTGCCAGACCTGTTCCCTTTGCTGAAGTTTGGTTTTTCCCATGAGGATATTTTTATAAGGCTTATTGTATTGACTGCTGTTGCTGGAATTTATCTCTGAAGAGGATTTCTGTTTTTTGGACTGTTGCTTTATCTTTATTAAAGACTTCTTTCTTGCATTTCGCTTTTGGGTCCTTTCTCACAATCCATAACAGCACTCTCCGGTAACAACAAATTTTGTCTTATTGAATTTTGAACAGTGCTCCCCATTTCAATGTGTTTATCCATTCTGTAGAACAAAAGTCTCCTGAGCACCAATAAGAAACTTGAGGCTGACTTTGTTCCGGTCCAGAATGAAGTTGATCACACTGTACAGGAAGCAAGAAATCCCGAAGAGAAGGCCAAGAAAGCAATCTCAGATGTGAGAAAAAAAATAACTGCTGACCCCAAAGGGTTTTAGTCACGTGTATAGTTAATGTATTTCTTTATTCATCCTAAAGGCTGCAATGATGGTTGAAAAGCTCAAGGAGCAGCAGGACACCAGCTCTCATCTGGAGAGGATGAAGAAGAATGTGGAGGTCACAGTGAAGGATCTGCGGCACTGTCTAGATGAGGCGGAGAATTTGGCCATAAAGAGAGGAAAGAAACAACTCTAGAAACTGGAGTCCAGAGTAAGATTTATTTTAGTCTTATATTCACGGTCATGATAAGGATATTTTGTTAATGTCATTCTATTTTATTTATGTATATTATATCATGGGTTGGCATATGTCCTTATTCAGGTTCATGAGCTTGAGGCTGAAGTTGTGGCTAAACAGAGACGTGGAGCTGATTCAGTTAAAGGTGTCCGCAAATATGAAAGGAGAGTGAAGGAACTCACCTACCATGTATGACCGTACATATACACCATCCTCAACCAATTTGTCATTAATGATAAAGGTTGAATCTAGTAACTGTTTGTTTTGATATTTATAGACTGAGGAGGATAAGAAGAACATTACCAGACTTCAGGATATGGATGACAAGCTTCAGCTGAAGGTCAAAGCTTACAAGAGACAGGCTGAGGAGTCTGTAAGTATTTGGTTTGAGAATAATAAAGACCTTAGGACCATCTAAGATCTTTTAATCTCAGAATAATCCGATTTTTGACTCTGTAGGAGGAACAAGCCAACGTTCACTTATCCAAGTTAAGAAAGATGCAGCATGAGCTTGAGGAGGCTGAGGAGCGTGCTTACATTTCTGAGTCAGAGGTCAACAAACTCCGAGCCAAGAGCCGAGATGTTGGAAAGGTTAGTAGATGAGTATCTACATAAAGTATTATTATCAAATAGCATACATGCAAGTATTTTAGTTTTAATGAAGAGCATAGTTTTTTGATGATTAAAATTACTCTTACTCTTTCAAATTTAACACTTTCTTCTTTCCTAGGCCAAAGAGTGAATTTCTAAAACTTTAAAGGAGCATCTACTTCAATCATGTCATATGATTGTCTTGTACCTTTCTTGCTTTTGTGAAATAAACCTGTACATATTAGAATTTCATTCATCTGTGTTATTTTAGTTTTTGGGTCACCATATTTGAGGTTACATTTTGCTAACAACTATAAAATAACCTATACTTATGAAATACTGTTAGCCAAATTTAGGTTTGCCTGATTGGATGTTTTAACCTTTAATTGTATTTTTACCTTTATTGGATAACACGGTTGAGAATTGCTTAGTTGACAAAAGAAAACAAATTGGGCCTTTTTAACATAAAGGCATAGAACTACTGAAGAACTATTACCTGTTGATTGTCCTTTATGACAGACCAATGATTTCTAGGGCCGTATTCCAAAAAAGTCCAGGAACTTGTAAATGCATTGGTTTAAGTGGACAACCCGCATGGTAAATTAATCGTGGTTTTGTAGTAAAACTGGTAAAATTTATTGCATGGTTTTACTATAAAGTAACCATGTATTATTTGTTCTCGCAGTAAAAATTCTCATAAGGGAAGATTGAAAAGAAACGGCCATGTAAAGTGAAGAGATCTACTCCATCTGGTGGCCAAACTAGATGTTACTTTTGATATAGACCACCCCATCCCACCGTGTTTAGAGACTTTTCCATTTCTATATATCAATGTGTCTTTAGTTTGTTGTCTCTAGTTATGGTAATTAATCAATATTATGTTCCTTAAATATTAACATTACGTTTGCTGGAAATAAAAGCAGTGGAAAGTAAGATATTATTATTTTATAGAGAACAGTTAGTTAAACAAATGAACAAGATACTGACAAAAGAGGTTCAAAGGTTTAAAATATATACATTGAGGAAAATAAGTATTTGAACACCCTGCTATTTTGCATGTTCTCCCACTTAGAAATCATGGAGGGGTATGAAATTGTCATTGTACGTGCATGTACACTGTGAGAGAGATAATCTAAAAATAAATCCAGAAATCACAATCTATGATTTTTTTAAACTATTTATTTGTATGATACAGCTGCAAATAAGTATTTGAACACCCGTCTATCAGCTAGAATTCTGACCCGCAAAGACCTGTTAGCCTGCCTTTAAAATGTCCACCTCCACTCCATTTATTATCCTAAATTAGATGCATCTGTTTGAGGTCGTTAGCTGCATAAAGACACCTGTCCAACCCATACAATCTGTAAGCATCCAACTACGTACATGGCCAAGACCAAAGAGCTGTCCAAAGACACTAGAGACAAAATTGTACAATTCCACAATGCTGGAAAGGGCTACGGGAAATTGCCAAGCAGCTTGGTGAAAAAAGGTCCACTGTTGGAGCAATCATTAGAAATTGGAAGAAACTAAACATGACTGTCAATCTCCCTCGGACTGGGGCTCCATGCAAGATCTCACCTCGTGGGGTCTCAATGATCCTAAGAAAGGTGAGGGAGAAATCAGCCAAGAACTACACGGCAGGAGCTGGTCAATGACCTGAAAAGAGCTGGGACCACCGTTTCCAAGGTTACTGTTGGTAATACACTAAGACGTCATGGTTTTAAATCATGCATGGCACGGAAGGTTCCCCTGCTTAAACCAGCACATGTCCAGGCCCGTCTTAAGTTTGCCAATGACCATTTGGATGATCCAGAGGAGTCATGAGAGAAAGTCATGTGGTCAGATGAGACCAAAATATAACTTTTTGGTCATAATTCCACTAAACGTGTTTGAAGGAAGAAGAATGATGAGAACCAAGAACACCATCCCTACTATGAAGCATGGGGGTGGTAGCATCATGCTTTGGGGGGTTTTTTCTACATGGGACCGGGCGACTGCACTGTATTAAGGAGAGGATGACTGGGGCCATGTATTGCAAGATTTTGGGGAACAACCTCCTTCCCTCAGTTGGAGCATTGAAGATGGGTCGAGGCTGAGTCTTCCTACATGACAATGACCCGAAGCACACAGCCAGGATAACCAAGGAGTGGCTCTGTAAGAAGCATATCTAGGTTCAGGCGTGGCCTAGCCAGTCTCCAGACCTAAACCCAATAGAGAATCTTTGGAGGGAGCTCAAACTCCGTGTTTCTCAGCGACAGGCTAGAAACCAGACTGATCTATAGAAGATCTGTGTGGAGGAGTTGGGCCAAAATCCCTCCTGCAGTGTGTGTAAACCTGGTGAAAAACTACAGGAAATGTTTGACCTCTGTAATGCAAACAAAGGCTACTGAACCAAATATTAATATTGATTTTCACAGGTGTTCAAATGCTTCTTTGCAGCTGTATCATACAAATAAATAGTTAAAAAAATCATACATTGTGATTTCTGGATTTTTTTTTAGATTAAGTCTCTCACAGTGGACATGCACCTACGATGACAATTTCAGATCCCTCCATGATTTCTAAGTGGGAGAACATGAAAATAGCAGGGTGTTCAAATACTTATTTTCCTCACTGTATAATGATCAAATCATAAAACGGATACTCACAAACATTTATTCAATGAGGGTCTACTTAGATATTTTAATGATCAAATATATAATATATCTGGTATTTCAGATAAACGGGAGACAGAAGACCAAAGAGATGTGGCAAATAAACTGAAGCACTTTTACTTCATCGAGTGTTATAGTCCACTCATCCAAATTATAAAATGCATCAGTTTGCAAAATGGTATAAATAGACACTATAATACTCAGTCACTGGCAGTATACCATCAGGACATATTTCACAAGGCAGCAGTTTTATAAGGAAGTTTATGTGAAGTGTTTACTTGTGATAAAAATAGTTAAGCATTAATGTCATGTATGTTTCTCATGTTTTTGGAAATGTATTTTAATTAGCAACTCAAACTATTTTTCACAAGCAAAAATTGACATGCATCTTTATTAAATGCAACATGCACATGCGCACGCACACACTCACTCACTCACTCACACTATACCTGTATGTATAATGAAAAAAGACATATGATCATAACCATATATGATATTTCTATTAAATTTGATCTGCATGTGTGATCTTTGCGGAATCTTTAAATTAATCAGATTGATTTCAAACATATAACTGTTATTTCAATGGCTGTCATATCTATTTTCGTTAGGTCACTCATGCTGTTCCATACATAGCCATTGCTTAGTGTGCAAGATAGCTTCAATAAAAGTTTGGATGAGAGCACAAGGAGCTCGGAGACTGGAGAAGATACAACTTGTGGTAAGATGCTGAAGTACCTTGCAGTGTATAACGTAGTTTGTCTAGACACTATACATTGTGCAGAATTACAATTTGAAGTTATTAGCCTGGAACAATGCATTTTTAATACATAAAGTAACTTAATCGATTTAAGTTATCTTGTTTGACCGACACATATGAGATGTTAATGCAATCAATATGTAACTAAATTACTTGACAGGGCTGTGGACATTTCATATGATACCAAGGGACAAGAAAGGTAGGTGACCCATACGTTGTATTACTGCTTTAGAGATGTATGTGAATATTACAGGAGCAACTTGGGAGTATATTATATTTGTGTGCTGCCAATAGTTAGTGTGCTAAGTCTTTAATTATTGAGTTAAGAGTTATTTATGTCACATTGTTATATTAATCAACTATACAGTAATTTACATGAATGTGTGTGGTAATGAAAAATATACTCAAAATAAGGGTAATTTGTTATGGCGTAACAAGTTTTTTTTGGTCTGATGGTTCCATGAAGAACCTTTTTGTGTCACGAAAAGCACTTTGTTGTGGAAAATAGTTGTTTTAAAATATAAAAGCTAAGTATTAAATGTTCTTGTATAAACCTTAGAGTGAGTGGCTCTTTTGGAACCAAAAACATTTCTGAATCTATGGCATCACTATTTTGTTTCCCAGTTTTAATAAACCGCCACCATGAGTACTGACGCGGAGATGGCCATTTATGGCAAAGCTGCCATTTACCTCCGTAAGCCTGAGAGGGAGAGAATTGAGGCTCAGAGCGCACCCTTTGATGCTAAGGCTGCCTGCTATGTGACTGATGTCAAAGAGCTGTACCTCAAAGGAACAATCAAGAGCAAAGATGGTGACAAAGTCACTGTTATTGTGCTTGATACTAAGGAGGTAAAATATCCACATTTCTCAAAAATCATCATTAAAAAAACGTACAAATCTGATGTTTGCTGAATCACTTTAACAGGAGAGAGTTGCTAAGGAGGCAAACATTAGCATTTTCCAAATTATCTACTCTGCCTTTAATAGGAGAAAACTGTTAAGGAGGCTGATGTTACCCCCATGAATCCACCCAAGTATGACAAGATTGAGGACATGGCCATGATGACCCATCTCAATGAAGCCTCTGTACTGTATAACCTCAAAGAGCGTTACGCAGCATGGATGATCTATGTAAGTGAAGCAGAAAATAAAACATCAATCAAGTTCATTATGACTGTGATGCTGCAATCGGATGGTTTCTCTGTTCATTTCAGACCTACTCAGGACTCTTCTGTGCTACTGTGAACCCCTACAAGTGGCTCCCAGTGTATGATTCAGAAGTGGTGGCTGCCTACAGAGGCAAAAAGCGTATGGAGGCCCCACCCCACATCTTCTCTGTCTCTGACAATGCCTATCAGTTCATGCTCATTGGTAAGTGCTGAATTTTGAAGGGCAAAGGGATATTGATTTGCTAAATTATGGTTTCTGGTATTAATGAATCAATTATCTAAACAAAATTACCATTCAATTTACAGACAGAGAGAACCAGTCTGTCCTGATCACGTACGTTTTTACTTTTATGAGATGTTAA